>NC_090243.1:10077500-10312500 GCF_024489055.1 Chanodichthys erythropterus | reverse complement strand
TTAGATGTTAATTTGAGTTGGAAAATTTTCTATTATAAAAATAAGTCATTGGTCTTGACCAAGACTCATTAACCCATATAAAAAAGCCTTTTATAAAATCTTCTTAAAGGGTTAGTTCACCCAAAAATTTAATTTCTGTCATTAATTACTCGCGCTCATGTCGTTCCAAACCCGTAAGACCTTCGTCCATCTTTGGAAAACAAATTAAGATATTTTTGTTGAAATCCGAGAGCTTTCTGACCTTCCTATTATGAAGTGACAAAAATATTTTTTGTGCAAAAACAACAACTTTATTCAACAATTTCTTCTCTTTCCTGTCAGCCTTCTGCACTGTTCACATTGTAAACACAGTGCAGAGCTTCCCGGTTCTACGTCAGAATGCTGGCTGATTATTGGCCGAGGCTGTACACGTGAGCACCACGACGCATGCTAGCCAATAATGAGTTGACGTTCTGACGTAGAACCCGGAAGCACTGCACTGTGTTTACAACGGATTTCGGATTTCCTCAAAAATATCTTAATTTGTGTTCTGAAGATGAACAAAGGTCTTACGGGTTTGAAACGGCATGAGGGTGAGTAATTAATGACAGAAACTTCATTTTTGGGTGATCTAACACATTAAATTCACACACCAAATAACTTTTCAGTGCATTTAAGAGTTACAGATATTTGTATGTATGTTTATAAAGGTGCAAAGTCACTTTGGCACAGTTGTCAGGCTATAACGGCTTCATTCGGTCCGTGCTTGTGCTGACTGTGGGCCCTCTGTACAGTCAGACTGCATCAGTAATCACAAGTGACTGATTTATACTCTGACTGTTTCTGGCAGGCTTCTCTGCAGGCTCATGCAGTCTTGTTGTTAATGACTGTACACTCTCTGTTCCTTTCAGTCATCTACCTGGTAGTGTTTCACCTGTCATTCATCATGTTTGTATGGTCGTACTGGAAAACCATCTTTACAAGACCAGCAAACCCTTCCAAAGAGGTACAGCAAGTATAAGCAAACAGATATTAACATATTAACATCATGTGTTAATTCAGCCATTATGAATAAATGCACACAATATTTATTTGTTTCCATGGAGTGAGTGTTTTTTGTGTATCGTTTCACACACAATTGTTGTTAAAATGGAATATGCTGCTGATTTGTCACACAATGAGCTGATTGTTTTGAATTGTCTTAGTTCTGTCTACCCAAATCTGAGAAGGAACAGTATGAGAAGGAACAGCGTCCAGAAACTCAGCAGGAGATCCTGAAGAGAGTGGCCACCGGTCTGCCCCTCTACACCCGCACCGGGGCAGGAGGTTAGAGACTGACTTTACACCCTCAAACACAGAAAATTTTACAGAATATCTCTTACTAGCTTACTAGACTAACTAGCTTGTACCTCAAGGGCATGGGTACTAGATTTTGCCTCTTCTTTTTTTAAATTATATTTTGTCTATCTATCTATCTATCTATCTATCTATCTATCTATCGATCTATCGATCTATCTATCTATCTATCTATCTATCTATCTATCTATCTATCTATCTATCTATCTATCTATCTATCTATCTATCTATCTATCTATCTATCTATCTATCTATCTATCTATCTATCTATCTATCTAGTCAAGTGCCTATCCTCTACTTTCCCACATCATTTTATCGTATTCAGGGGTTGTTTGTTGGTTGTTTGCTCACTCAAAGCTACTTTAAGACCATCTCTGGCTCACTCTGCAGATCTAAAACCCATCTGAATCCATCTTTTATTATTATTATCTATTTATTGTTATTTTTATTATTATTTATTCATTATTATTTTGTTATTACCTATTTATTATTAACTTATTTCTACCTTTTTTTGTTTCTACCGGTTTGGATACCTCGATTTTGCCATAAAAAACATAAACTGGCATGATTTTTTTTTTCTCCTCTTCTTGTAGCTGTCCGGTACTGTGACCGCTGCCAGGTCATCAAGCCAGACAGATGTCATCACTGTTCTGCGTGTGACATGTAAGTTACTGTAGTGTCTTATGGTCAGTTCTGATGGCATTAATGGGTTAGTTCACCCAAAAATGAAAATTCTGTCATTTATTACTTACCCTCATGCCTTCCACACCCGTAAGACCTTTGTTAATCTTCAGAACACAAATTAAGATATTTTAGTTGAAATCCGATGGCTCCGTGAAGCCTCCATAGGGAGCAATGACACTTCCTCTCTCAAGACAATGCTTCATGAAGCATCGAAGCATGTCGAATCATGATTCAGATCGTGTTTTCATTTTTGGGTGAACTAACCCTTTAAGTTCCATTTCACTTTTAATTTGTGTCATTTTAGCGACTTGATATTCCATATTTTCTTGTATGGCCTTTACTTTCTTCTAAATGCTTGTTTTTATTACTAACAGGTGTGTACTAAAGATGGATCATCACTGTCCCTGGTGAGTGAGATACAGGTTGTTGGCACTGAAATTGAATTTGCTGCTCACATCTCTCTTTCCCTCCGTTATCCATAGGGTGAATAACTGTGTGGGTTTCTCCAACTACAAGTTCTTCATCCTGTTCCTGACCTACTCGCTTGTTTACTGTTTGTTCATCGCAGCTTCTGTCCTCCAATACTTCATAAAGTTCTGGACAGTAAGTAGATCCCTCACCTTTCATCATACTCATTTGAGTACCTTTCTTCCTTGTACAATGTCATTTTTCATTGTTGTGTTATATAGATATGTGATCTGTCAGCATTTCCTCCATGTGCTAGTCATGCATCTGTTTATTTCCCATCTACCACCCTAGTCCACTCCTTCACCCTCATTCTACCGTTATGCTGTCCTTTCTGTTTCATTTGTTTGTTTTACTTGCACTACACAGTTCAAAAGATTTTTTTTTTTTAAAGAATTTAATACTTTTATTCAGCATGGATTCATTAAATTGATTCAAAGTGAAATTTGTGGGAAAAAAAGCGCTCTTCTTTTGAATTTCTATTCATCAAATTCTTAAAAATAAAAATGTATTAGGGTTTCATGTGATCATGTGACACTGAAGACTGGAGTAATGATGCTGATGATAAATTACATTTTAAAATATATTCATATAGAAAATAGTTATTTTAAATTGCCATAATATTTCACAATATTACAGATTTTATAATATTTTTGAGCATTAGGCTCTTGCCAACCACAAACTTTTGAATAATATTCTAAATCATAGTTCCTTCTTTTATAAACATTAAAAAAATCTTAGCAATCCCAAACTTTTGAACAGTAGTGTACAAGCACTTGTTTGCTTCTTAATTCCCTTGTCACCTGTGTCTCAGCTTTTGCTCTCCTGCTGTGTTCTTCCTGCGTCTAACAGTCTGTCTCTGTTTGCACTAAGCTTTGTCGGAGGAAATCGGCAGAGAATTGTCCAAAGGTAATCCCTCACAGTGTTTAGTAAACGTGTCGGTATTAGTGCATTGAGTTACGTTGACTGTTTTTTGTCGTTTTAACCCTGTGACCCTAACGTACCCGTCAGGTTGTGTCTGAGTGACATGTTGCCCATGTCTTGCTCATTGTTGATCTTTGTCTCACAGCTCTCCTTTCTCTCTCCCCCCTCTCTCAGAGTGACCTGCCAGAGTCTCACGCCAAATTCCATGTCTTGTTTCTCTTTTTTGTGGCGGCCATGTTCTGCATCAGCATTCTTTCACTCTTCACTTACCACTTGTGGCTTGTGGGAAAAAACAGGTCCACCATAGGTAACACACCTGACCATACTCACTTCTCTGTATCTTTGTCTACATGTACTGTGTAGATAGATTCATGTTTCTAACAAAGCTGTCATGCCTGTAGACAACTTGCTCACTAGTCGCCATAGCAACAACATTAGGCCTGCTGTGCACAATCAAAACCTTGTTTAGATTTATTTTGGTAAACTGGTCAGTCAAATTTCCATGTGTTTATCAAATCAATCGAGCAGACATTGAAGCAATTTTCTGCTCGTTTTCCCATCAGCCCATGTAATTTAGTTTGAAAAAACATAAATGCACTCAGTTTCAGTTTCAAGAGCTCAGTGATTTCATGTTGTGGTTTGTTATGCATTGACTCTGCGTTCAAAAGTTTGGAATCGGTAACGTTTTTAAATTTTATGAAAGAAGTCTTATATGCTCAACAAGGCTGCATTTATTTGATCAGAAATACAGTAATATTGTGAAATATTATTGCAATTTAAAATAACTGTTTTCTATTTTAACATATTTTAAAATATTATTTATTCCTGTGACGCAAAGCTGAATTTTCAGCATCATTACTCCAGTCTTCAGAGTCACATGATCCTTCAGAAATCATTCTAATATGCTGATTTGCTGCTCAAGAAACATTTCTTATTATTATCAATGTTGAAAACCGTTGCTGCTTAATATTTCTGTGAGAACTGATCAATATTTTCAGGATTCTTCGATGAATAGAAAGTTCAAAAGAACAACATTTATTTGAAAAAAAAAACTTTTGTAACATTTCAAATTGATCACTTTTGAGCAATTTAATGAATCCTTGCTAAATAAAAGTAATAATTTCTTTAAAAAAAAAACCTTACTGACCACAAACTTTTGAACTGCATTTAAACCCTCTTCTGGATTATTCTTTATGTTCAGAAGCATTCAGAGCCCCAGTCTTCAGAAACGGCCCTGATAAAAATGGATTTTCCCTGGGCTTCAGCAAGAACATTGCTCAGGTGTTTGGGGACCAGAAGAAGTACTGGCTACTTCCTGTCTTTACCAGGTGAATTTGAAAACTCTTTATTATTAAAGCATGTTTTATTAGATTGTGCTGGTTTTAACCCTGTGAGAAACCTTTTTTTATTCAGTTTACTCTTTTGAAGAAATTAAAGGTGCCATTGAACGTTTTTTTACAAGATGTAATATAAGTCCAAGGTGTCCCCTGAATGTGTCTGTGAAGTTTCAGCTCAAAATACCCCATAGTTTTTTTTTTTTATAAATTTTTTTAACTGCCTTTTTGAGGCATAATTAGAAATGCGCTGATTAATGCTGCGGCCCCTTTAAATCGCGCCCTCTCCGCCCCCTCCCGAGCTCTCGACTCTATCAATGCATAAACAGTTCACACAGCTAATATAACCCTCAAAATGGATCTTTACAAAGTGTTCGTCATGCAGCATGTCTAATCGCGTAAGTACAGTGTTTATTTGGATGTTTACATTGATTCTGAATGAGTTTGAGGCTGTGCTCCGTGGCTAACGGCTAATGCTACACTGTTGGAGAGATTTATAAAGAATGAAGTTGTGTTTATGAATTATACAGACTGCAAGTGTTTAATAAGGAAAATAACGAAAATGTCTCCGTGAATACAGTAAGAAACGATGGTAACTTTAACCACATTTAAGTAATGATGCTGACGATAAATTACATTTTAAAATATATTCATATAGAAAATAGTTATTTTAAATAAACCTGGAAAGGACCATACTGACTCAAATAATTATCGTCCAATAGCCCTAACTAGTTGTTTATGTAAAACCATGGAACGTATGATTAATGACCGGCTGGTGTGGACCTTGGAAAAAGATCAAAAGATCAGTAAATATCAATGTGGATTTAGACGGGGAAAAAGTACTCTTGATCATCTTATAAGAGTAGAATCTTTTGTACGAGATGGTTTTATTAAAAAAGAGCATGTAGTAGCGGTTTTTTTTGATTTGGAAAAAGCTTATGATACTACGTGGAGGTATGGTATTTTAAAAGATTTGTATGATATGGGTTTTAGGGGGCATTTACCCATTTTTATTTCAAATTTTTTATCCAATAGAGTTTTTCGTGTTCGAGTAAGAAATGTATTATCTGACTTGTATGTACAAGAATCAGGAGTGCCTCAAGGAAGTATACTTTCAGTAACTCTTTTTAGTATTAAAATTAATGGTATTGTAAGTGTTATGGAGTCTAATATATTTCGTAGTTTATATGTAGATGATGTGTGTATTTGTTATAAAGGAAAAAATATGAACGTAATTGAAAGACAAATACAAATATGTATAAATAAAATGTATGACTGGTCAGTTAAAAATGGCTTTAAATTTTCTAAATCAAAAACTGTATGTATGCATTTCTGTTTTCTGCGATCTATGCACTTAGATCCAGAGCTTTTTTAGAAAGAGAACTTATAAAAGTCGTAAAAGAGACAAAATTCCTAGGACTTAATTTTGATAACAAACTATCTTTTATTCCTCATATTAAAATGCTGCGAAACAGATGTTTTAAAGCAATGGATATTATAAAAGTGCTAGCAAGGATTAAATGGGGTGCAGATTGTGAAGTACTCTTGAGACTTTATAGGACACTTGTTAGATCAAAAATGGACTATGGGAGTATTGTTTATGGATCTGCTAGGAAGTCATACATCAAAATGCTGGACACAGTACATCATACAGGATTGAGACTTGCCTTAGGAGCATTTAGGACTTCCCCAATTGAGAGCTTGTATACAGAAGCAAGAGAACCATCATTATATAACAGAAGGCTGAAATTGGCTCTCAACTATGTAGTTAAGCTAAAAGCTAATGAAAGTAATCCAGCATATTCTTCAGTTTTTCATCCTCCATATTCACATTTGTATGAAGCTAGACCCAGATACATCAGTCCTTTTGGAATTCGCATAAAATCACACTTGGAAAATATGGATATTAATCTGGATATCTTAACATCGACGCATTTGTGTCCTATACCGCCCTGGGATATTAAAAAACCAATCATCATCATGAACCTGGCTCAGTATAAAAAAGGAAAATCATCCAAATGTTTATCGGGAGGAATTTTTGGATATAAGACGAAGTTTACCAACTCACGTACCTGTGTACACAGATGGATCAAAGTCAGACAGTCGGGTATCTGCTGCAGTAGTGATTGGGTCAAAACGCTATGGCAAGTGTATTTCTGGACAAAGTTCAATTTTCACAGCTGAAGCTTGTGCATTACTTCTAGCTCTTGAACAAATAGAGAAGGAACAACAACGTAATTTTTTAATTTGCACAGATTCTAAATCCTGTCTACAAGCACTTGATTTATTGAAAACTGAACATCCTATAATTATCAGCATAATAGGAAAAGTGGACTCTTTAAAGAAACAAGATTTTAATATTGTTTTTTGTTGGATACCAGGCCATATGGGATTGACTGGTAATGAACAAGCAGATAGAGCAGCAAAGGAAGCACTTCATTTGGAAATGACAGAATGTAAAATACCAGCATCTGACGTTAAACCCATATTGAACCTTTACATTCACAGTAAATGGCAAATGGAATGGAACGAATGTGTAAATAACAAATTATACGAGGTGAATCCAGTTTTAAATCAAGGAGTTATTAGTTATTATTTTGAAAACCGATATGACCAGGTTGTATATACAAGATGCCGAATTGGACATTCAAGACTTACTCATTCATATTTATTGAAGGGGGAAGATAAACCGATCTGTGATTTGTGTAAGAATTTCATGAGTATAAAACATATTTTAATAGAATGTCCTTTCTTAAATAATATTAGACAACAGTTTTATACAGAGAATACATTAATGGACATTTTCAAAAAGGTTTCTCCTGGAGTAATTTTAGAATTTCTGTCGAATATTCAGTTGAAAGATTCTATGTAATTGTTGTTATTAATGTTGTTGTTATTGGTGTATATGCCTGATTTTGTATAGTGATTGTTTTTAAGACATACTTGTTAAAGTATTATAAATAATGTATTGAACTGATATTGCTGATTGCCATGAATATAGCCATTGCTGCTGATATGGCATTAAACCATAAATAAATAAATAAATAAATAGTTATTTTAAATTGGCATAATATTTCATAATATTACAGATTTTACTATATTTTTGAGCATAAGGCACTTATCAACCACAAACTTTTGAATGGTACTCTAAATCATAGTTCTGCATGGTCAAACACCACACTGCCCTCCAAAAATCTACTTCAGTGTTGTAATATTTGACTTGTAGAAATGAGATAAAGCATGTATAAAAAGATGCGTTTAAATATATATTTTTTTCTGTTATAGTCAAGGAGATGGACTTTCTTTTCCTACACGGTTGGTTACTATTGATCCAGAGCAGCCCACTGAATGTCTCCAGCCTGGCGCGTTGGATAAAGGGTGAGGTTCTGTTTTATCTCTCACCACTGAGGGGCAGTGTTTGTGGAAAACCAACCAAAAAGAGATGAATAGCAGTAACTCTCAGTGTGGTTCATTCCCACAGTGCTGTAGAAGGACCTGCTGAGCAAACCAGCCCTGTCAGTGAATCCCAAAACCGTCTTCTAGCTAACGATTACCACAGTGAAGATGAACACAAAGAGACAGACATCTTAAAGTCTGGTACGTTTCATATTTTGCTCCATTCTAGCAGGCCTAAGTGGAAATTTATTATTTATTTTTTTTTGAGAATATTCTTCATCTTGCCTTTCAGATGAAAGTGAGGCCATCACTATCTCCATTGAGAGTGAGTCATAGCCAGGTAAGGTTATTTCATACTAAGCATCGTTTGTATATGTATGTAATATGCAATATACAGGTGCTGGTCATATAATTAGAATATCATAAAAATGTTGATTTATTTCACTAATTCCATTCAAAAAGTGAAACTTGTATATTATATTCATTCATTACACACAGACCGATATATTTCAAATGTTTATTTCTTTTAATTTTGACTATTATAACTGACAACTAAGGAAAATCCCAAATTCAGTATCTCAGAAAATTAGAATATCACTTAAGACCAATGAAAAGAAATTATTTTTAGAGATCTTGGCCAACTGAAAAGTATGTACATGAAAAGTTTGAGCAGGTACAGCACTCAATACTTAGTTTGGGCTCCTTTTGCCTGAATTACTGCAGCAATTTCTGCGTGGCATGGAGTCAATCAGTCTGTGGCACTGCTCAGGTGTTATGAGAGCCCAGGTTGCTCTGATAGTGGCCTTCAGCTCTTCTGCATTGTTGGGTCTGGCATATTAAGGTCAGGCGAGTTTGCTGGCCAATTAAGAACAGGGATACCATGGTCTTTAAACCAGGTACTGGTAGCTTTGGCACTGTGTGCAGGTGCCAAGTCCTGTTGGAAAATGAAATCTGCATCTCCATAAAGTTGATCAGCAGCAGGAAGCATGAAGTGCTCTAAAACTTCCTGGTATACGTCTGTGTTGACCTTGGACTTCAGAAAACACAGTGGACCAACACCAGCAGATGACATGGCACCCCAAACCATCACTGACTGTGGAAACTTTACACTGGACCTCAAGCAACGTGGATTGTGTGCCTCTCCTCTCTTCCTCCAGACTCTAGGACCCTGATTTCCAAAGGAAATGCAAAATTTACTTTCATCAAATAACATAACTTTGGACCACTCAGTATCAGTCCAGTCCTTTTTGTCTTTAGCCCAGGCGAGACGCTTCTGACGCTGTCTGTTGTTCAAGAGTGGCTTGACACAAGGAATGCGACAGCTGAAACCCATGTCTTGCATATGTCTGTGCGTAGTGGTTCTTGAAGCACTGACTCCAGCTGCAGTCCACTCTTTGTGAATCTCTCCCACATTTTTGAATGGGTTTTGTTTCACAATCCTCTCCAGGGTGCGGTTATCCCTATTGCTTGTACACTTTTTTTCTACCACATCTTTTCCTTCCCTTCGCCTCTCTATTAATGTGCTTGGACACAGAGCTCTGTGAACAGCCAGCCTCTTTTGCAATGACCTTTTGTGTCTTGCCCTCCTTGTGCAAGGTGTCAACGGTCGTCTTTTGGACAACTGTCAAGTCAGCAGTCTTTCCCATGATTGTGTATCCTACAGAACTAGACTGATAGACCATTTAAAGGCCTTTGCAGGTGTTTTGAGTTAATTATCTGATTAGAGTGTGGCACCAGGTGTCTTCAATATTGAACCTTTTCACAATATTCTAATTTTCTGAGATAATGAATTTGGGATTTTCCTTAGTTGTCAGTTATAATCATCAAAATGAAAAGAAATAAACATTTGAAATATATCAGTCCGTGTGTATTGATGCATATAATATACAAGTTTCACTTTTTGAATGGAATTAGTGAAATAAATCAACTTTTTGATGATATTCTAATTATATGACCAGCACCTGTATATACTACACTACAGTTTAAAAGTTTAGTGTCAAAGCCCGTTCAAACCAAAGACGATAACATCTGAGAATCCTGAACAAAGATGTATGACAGTTTACATCAAAATTTTAAGCAGCACAACTGTTTTCAACATTGATAATTGTAAGAAATGTTCCTTGTGCAAGAAATCAGCATATTAGAATGATTTCTGAAGGATCATGTGACACTGAAGACTGCAGTAATGATGCTGAGGAATAAACTACATTTGAAAATGTATTCAAATACAAAACAATATTTCACAATTTTACTGTTTTTACTGTATTTTTAATCAAATAAATGCAGCCTTGATAAGCACAAGTTATTAACCTTCTGATGTCACTTCCTTCTCTAGGACTGAAACTGGTGAGAGCTGAGTCCTCAGTGGTCTCGTGCCTTTGACTCCCAGTACTGTTGAGGAGAATCACAGCCATCAAAGCTGATGCCTTAAACAGCTCCTTTTCTCTGAAAGCTCCTGAACTCTTTCCATTGCCCATCGCTTACGGAGCCTCCCAAATCTGACCTGTACATCAAGTCTATAAAATGACACCCAGTCCCCGTTCAACTATAGTAGCTGCACTCTTTTAACAAAGAGGTTTACACGCATGTCCATCGTTTTTTGCACAGTAAACTGTTTGGTTGCTCAGGCCTGCACAGACCCCTGAAGACATGCAGACTTCACCTGCATTCATTTTTGAAGCAGTTCCCCAAGTGTTTACCAGGAAATGCACCACATCTGGTACCAACTGCTGTTTACGTGAGGGGAAGGTGGAATTTGTTTTTTTTTTTGTTTTTTCTTTCTGGATCTGTACCAAGTGAACAGTCTGACCGATCTGGAATCCCGTGTGCCACAAAGTGGCGCCGGCTTCAGAGTTAATGGACACGATGGCTCATTCGCACTTTTAAATTCATTACTAAAGAGTTTTTTTTGGAATATTATACTTTTTTTTAAAACTTCATTGACATTCTTCTGAGATATAAACACACACGCGTTCACAAAGTGCAACGGGGTGTGACCAGGCAGAGGACGCCTACAAAAGACCCTTGTGTATTATTAAGCTGCTCCACTTGTGTGGTGACTTATTATTTTTTTGTCATTCTCGAGATGATTCTGGTGTGAAATGTTGTGCACACGTCGGCCACTTTACGTATGCCAAATAAAGGGCTTAATACCAGAGCTCTGAACTCTAAAGGAGTGTTTACAAAATGTCAGTAATACCTCTCTGCTCTTGCAGTGTAGCCAGTGTCACATTGGAAACCAAATGAAAATCTTTGTAGGTTCCTCCTGCAGTATAAGAACTGGCCAGCAGGCGGCATTTACACTGCTCGATGTTGTATTGGTTGTATTGCACGATCAATTGGTATTGTATCACCAGATTTTTACTTTTTTTTTTTTTGTCTCAGTACTCATTTAACTTATGTTTTATTTTATTTTATACACAGGCTTTATGAATAGCTCTTCTGCAGATTCAAAATGCATATTTTTTAGTCATTTTTGCAAAGCGGTAAAAGTGAAACGTTCATTTTGTGTATTTATATTTGTCGCAAGTTATCATTTATTAACTTTGGTCCAGTGTGGAATAATAATTGTGACTGTAGCGTGAGCTAACGTGGAAATGATGTGTGGAAATCCAGACGTGTTTATGTGTCATGGTGATTGCTTCGTTTGTGTTCTGACGTATCTAAAGAAATGCCTTGACAAATCAAGACATTCACTGTTCTGGGGTGTTTGTTGTAAATGAGGGTGAAATCAGTAAAAAAATACAGAAAAACAAAGCAGCCAGTCAGTCATGAACTTAGATAGAGGGTTCTATATTTATACGCCCACATCATTTATGGAAAAATGTACTGTTTCGGATCTGACCTTGAATGGCTTTTAAGCATTACCAGATGATGGTTTTTGTTTCTTAAGAGATCTTTGATTGTTTATGTGCAGAGAAAATGTTAAGTCTGTCATCACTTTTACCATCAGGACCACACATTGAAGATTGCAGCTAGTAATGTTTTATGTGAAATGGTGTAGCTGTTTTGTGGTGTTAAGGAATGCGTTGTACAGAATGATTTAGAGATTGTTTTTGTCTTTCTTATATGAATTACACAGACTTTATTATATAAAAAAGATGTTTTATGGTGTATCTCAGTTCTGTTTTAAAGGGTTAATTCACCCACAAATTAAATTAAATGACTTACTCACCCTCATGTCATTCCAATCCTGTAATCTGCGAGATTCCTGTCCCTCCATTTACACTTCACGCAACTACCACTTTGACGCTTCGAAAACTTCATAAAGGGAACGTAAAACTAATCCATATGAATTGAGCATTTTAGTCCAAATTTTGATGGTTTTATATGATGAACAGATTGAATTTAGGCTTTCATTCACATATAAACATCGATCAGCAAACTAAACAGAAACTCAAATGTACCTGCTTGATGCGCGAGAACAAAACTCAAATGTGCTTCGTAACACGCCAAAAGCCTAAATTAAATTTGTTCGATCTCTTTATGAACTTTTTGAAGCTTAAAAGTGTTAGTTGTGTAGCTGTCTTTGGAGGGACAGAAATCTCAGATTTTATTAAAAAGATCTGCATTTGTGTAAACGAAAGTCTTACAGGTTTGAAACGACATGACAGTGAGTAATTAATGATAGAAATTTCATTTATGGGTGAACTATCCCTTTAAGGCATGGCCCTAAAACCATTTTTTATTTTTACAGCAAAACATTTTTGTTGCCTTTCATTACATTTTATATTTTATTAATTAGTAAAAAGTAAACATGAAGCCATAATGAAATTAATATAGAATATTTGTTGGTGTCTTTTTACCATTTTCTTTATTTCTGTTTACAATCTGATACTGAGGCATGGTGCTTCAATGCATGTCAGCTACATATTTGATCTACTGATGTGCAAGTCTGGATTACATGTTTTACAATGCATATGGTACAGATAATGTAAAAAGAAATACATATTTTTTAATTTTGACATGGATATTTTGTGAACAAAGTACATGCTTATATGTAACAAGTAACAATAAATGTCAATTTTTAAAAAAAACGAAAACAAACAAAACTAATTGTGTTTCTGCAACATTTATACTGGACAGGTTTGACTTGTGAGGTCCAAAAATGTCCTTACTAGTAAAACCCGTAGAACACTGACTAATGAGCCAAATCATGGTTCTATATAAATAGTGTTATGTTTAGAGGTATGAGTCTGGTTAGGCCATAGAAAATGTAATTAATCTGATAGAAAAACAATGGAAGTTTATGAGATGTCCTCATTAATATAGTCAAATGTGGGTTAGTGTGTCTTTTCTTTGATCTTTACACTATTGGAGCGAGGACAAAGAGAGTAAAGTGAGGACATTTTGGCTGGTCCTCACTTTCTGGGAAGCTTTTAAAGGTTATATTTAGGGTAAGGGTTCGGGTTAGGCATAGTTGTGAATGTGATGTGTAGAAGCTAGAGACTACATTATGTCAGTGAATGTCCTCACAAATATAGATGTACAAGAATCTCTCTCTCTCAAGATTCAAAATTCAGATAGCTTTATGAAAAATAGCTTTAAGAAATCGTTACATTGCCAAAGCATTAATAAAACTGTACAATAAAAATAAATAAAATAATAATAATGAAGAAAAATATATAATTTAAAAAATCTAGCAATAAAATAACAATAAAAAAATTGCAATAAAAATATTCAATGTTATAATGTTTATAGAAGTGAGTTCTGTTCCACTGGAGGCTCTTTCATGGTAACAGGACCTCACATACCTGGCAGCCAGGTTTAAGCTTGCTGGGCTTTCTCCTAGAAGGTATGGGAGTTTGTCCATATTTGGTTTCTGATGGAAGTCTTTGTGGTGAGTTGTGAAATGGGGATTGAACGTGTCCCTAATTTGTGCTATTTAGGACAGGATATCAGAAAGTGCAGCTCTGTTTCCACTTCATTTCCTGTGCAGTGAGGACACAGCCGGTCTTCTTTTGGTAGCCAGGTCTGTCTGTGTTGTCTGTCTCTATGGTGAGATTGTGTTCACTGAATCTGTACATGCTCAGGACTTTTCTCAGTTTAGGGTCTCTCACTGTACTCGGGTATCCTGCCAATTCATATTCTCTGTTTAGGGCCAAATAGCATTCCAATTTACTTTGTAGGGCTGTTGTGTCTGTCCAATGTTTTAGGTATTTTAAATTTGTGTTTTAATTATTTGGTTTGTTTTTTATTTTCAGTCAGACATGTTGTGGTTTGTAGTCAGCTCTAAGACCGATTGGCCGAAGGCGTTTCTTTCTGGTGTCAGCTCTTGGTAGTTCAGGGCTTTGTGTTTATAATTTTTTAGGTGGTTATGGAATTTAATGGCCCTTTTTTGAACTGTGATTATAAGTGGGTACACTGTAAAAAAAATGACCGTGATTTTAACAGTAAAAGACTGTAAAAATGCTGCGGTGAAAAACTGTCAATTGGTTTACAGAAAGTTTCCGTACTATATACGGTGAATAACTGTAGATCTAACGGTACATTTAATGTAATTTTACCGTAAGGTAAAATACCGACAGTTTTTGGAAGTGAAAAATAACAATTCATTGTAAAATTTACAGTGAAAAACCATAAATTGACATTCCCACAATTCCCTGCGTGACACTTCACATTTGATATATTTTCGTTGAAATAACTCTTTCTTCTTAGTTTTTCTCATTTTTTTTCTAATCAGTTATGTACATTAGGGTTTTATGTTACATCTAATGTTGTTAAATTAATGTTTATTGCATTTTTAAAATTTCATGCATGTTACCATGATGGTGTTTAGTGTGTGTGTGAATGACACTGTGTGCACCTTCTATATGTTAGTGCTGTCCTTCTCAGCTTGTGGAAAATCTGCTTGTGATGAACTTTGATTCATCATGTGACTCTTATCACCACTGTGTTTGGTGACTGTCAGTGTATTATAAAGGTACAAAACAGATATTAGTACTTCATTAGGTTGGTAAATTAACATTATATCAGTTAATGAAATATGTTATTTTACCATAAATTTAACAGATTTTTTTTTACGTTGCTACTGTATTTTTTTACGGTAAAGTTCTGGCAACCACAGCTGCCGTTTTTTTACCGTAAATTTTACTGGGATTTTTTTTTTACAGTGTATAATCCTAGTTCTGCTCTGCAGGCATTATTTGGGGTTTTGCGCTGTACTTGTAGCAAAACTTTGTGTAGTTCGGTCTGCAGAGTCTCTATTGGGTGTTTGTTCCATTTAGTGAACTCTTGGATGGTTAGTGGGCCCCATTTTCTACACCCGTAGAGTGCGATGGGTTCAATTACAGATTTGATTATTTTTATCCAGATTCTGATTGGGATGTCAATTAATAGTGTAAAAAGCTCTCTGTTTCTTGTCTCTCAGGTCGTTCACAGCTTTCTTAAAATTCCCTGTTTTGCTAATATTTATGCTAAGGTAATTGTAGTTCTGCGTCTGCTCAAGGAGCCTGTTGTCTTATTTATAACTATGATGTTTGTCTCGGCGGCTGGGTCTTTTTGGGGTTAAGTGACAGGGCCCATGACTGACAGAAGCTGTGCAGGAGGTCTAGACGCTGCTGTAGACCCTCTTTAGTGGGAGAAGATAAGACCAGGTGCTGCAGACTGATCCAGAGCCCTCGCTAACTCATATACAGTACAGTCCAAAGGTTTGGAACCACTAAGATTTTTAATGTTTTTAAAAGAAGTTTCGACTGCTCACCAAGGCTACATTTATTTAATTAAAAATACAGTAAAAAACAGTAATATTGTGAAATATTATTACAATTTAAAATAACTGTTTTCTATTTGAATATATTTCACAAAGTAATTTATTCCTGTGATGCAAAGCTGAATTTTCAGCATCATTACTCCAGTCTTCAGTGTCACATGATCCTTCAGAAATCATTCTAATATGCTGATCTGCTGCTCAAGAAACATTTAATGTGTACAATTGTACAAAATATTTGTCTACAATATTTTTTTTCAGGATTATTTGATGAATAGAAAGTTCAAAAGAACAGTGTTTATCTGAAATCTAATCTTTTGTAACATTATAAATGTCTTTACTGCCACTTTTGATTGATTTAATGCATCCTTGCTGAATAAAAGTATTCATTTCTTTAATTTCTTTTCAAAAAATAAAAATAAAAATTCTTACTGACCCCAAACTTTTGAACGGTAGTGTATAATGCTACAGAAGCTGTATTTCAGATAAATGCTGTTCTTTTGAACTTTCTATTCATCAAGGAATCCTGAGTACACAACTGTTTTCAACATTGAAAATAATCATAAATGTTTATTAAGCAGCAAATCAGCAAATTAGAATGATTTCTCAAGGATCATGTGACAATGAAGACTGGAGTAACGATGCTGAAAATTCAGCTTTGCATCACAGGAATAAATTACTTTGTCAAATATATTTAAATAGTACACAGTTATTTTGAATTGTAATAATATTTCACAATATTACTGTTTTTTTACTGTATTTTTAATTAAATAAATGTAGCCTTGGTGAGCAGACGAAACTTCTTTTAAAAACATTAAAAATCTTAGTGGTTCCAAACTTTTGGACTGTACTGTATGTTGAACAGTGCAGGACTTAAGCTACAGCCCTGTCTCACTCCACGACACTGAGGGAGGAATTCTGTGTTTGTTACCAATTTTAACAGCAAACTCTCTCTCTCTGTGTGTGTGTGTGTGTAGGTTTCAAGGGCTGTTCTTTACCCTGAACTCTGTCCAGCTCATTAGCACTGAGGCCATTCAACTCTTGCAAATCACAAGTTCAGCATGTTAAACATTCTTTTCTCACACTCCTTTTGAGTTTAAAAATCTTTGTAAAAATGTTATGTATTGTCAGTCTTATGTGAACTTTGGTCTGTCTGATCTTGTAACGTAAACCTTCCTAGTTACTGTTCATGCTTGTTTAACAAAAAACTGTTTTCGTTTCGATTGTATATAGTGAGACTAGTAACTCTATCTATCTATCTATCTATCTATCTATCTATCTATCTATCTATCTATCTATCTATCTATCTATCTATCTATCTATCTATCTATCTATCTATCTATCTATCTATCTATCTATCTATCTGTCTGTCTGTCTGTCTGTCTGTCTGTCTGTCTGTCTGTCTGTCTGTCTGTCTGTCTGTCTGTCTGTCTGTCTGTCTGTCTGTCTGTCTGTCTGTCTGTCTGTCTGTCTGTCTGTCTGTCCGTCCGTCCGTCCGTCCGTCCGTCCGTCCGTCCGTCCGTCCGTCCGTCCGTCCGTCCGTCCGAGAACGGATTATTCAACACTTTTAGTGTTAAACAACCAAATATGCTATGAGAAGTTCTTCAGCATTGTGTGAAACATAGGTTTTTCTGTTTTTTCCTTTTTCTGATGTCAGTAGTGAGTGACTAATATTAAAACTATTATAGCTACTATAGCCTACTTTAGTCTTTTTTTTAAGTCAATTAAATGCCTATCCGCTACATTTCCCGCATATTTATCTCTTATTAGGGAGTATTATTTTAAATTACTGTGTTGACGCTTTCAGACCATCTCTGGCTCACTTTTCAGATAAAAACCACGCTGAAGCCCATAAAGTGTGAGCGTGACACTATTGCGCAAGCGCAGTCTGATGAATGAGTCGTTGGCCAGTGATCCATCACTATTTACCCTGTGTATGGGCGGTCCCTTTAACAAATGCTGAGATTCCTCTGCATATAAAGTCTACAATACCAGGCTGCTTTCTCCTCAGTTTATTAGTTTCACGCATGCACGGATTACGGGTTTCCCTGGCTCTTGTAAACAAACTGTGACTGTGAAGATGGAAATGTCCAATCACACACTTTTTGATCCGAGATGCAGAGCAGAGGCTCCGTTCTCTATCGATGTAATTAAGCGTAAGTATTTTTTAATTTGTTACTTTTCCTAAAAGTTGCTGCCTGATGTTTAGTTCCGTAAAACGGAATGCGTTTTAGGACAGCTGTCAAACATAAAGTTGCTTTCAATGGATAAAGATAAATATATGAACTATTTGAGGTAATAAAACAATTCTACTGGAGTAAATGTTTTTATTCAATGCAACAAAAAATTATAAAAATGCAAAGCTTCTGGAGGCTTTTATATATATGAAAAAATACTATGGTATATATATATATATATATATATATATATATATATATATATATATAATATATAATATATATACCATAGTATTTTTTCATTGATATTCCAATTAGTTTACATAATATAAATAACATAGCCAACAGTCTTTAAATTTGCATAAATTACAGATGTGATGTAAACATTATGAGATAAAACACCCTAAAACAGTGATTACATCAACTCTTATGTGATGGTACAACAGTGTATGATCAAACATACAGACTGAAATATTATTTTTAATGTACTCTAGCAAATCATTTGCTGTGTTAAGATATTTTGTTCATTATTTAGCTTGTTACTTTTTGATGTTTGATGGCTATACCCATAATTCTTCAGATAAAAGCATTGGTTGATAAATGGGTGGCATGCTTTGTGTTTTTATATGGTTATAAAAACTCATAAAGTTAAAAAAATGCCCCTGAAAACCAAAAGTTAATAATTACGCTGATTCTCACTCATTGTTGATAAGACGTGATTACCCTGTGGTTCAGTGCGCCTGAACTTGAGTTTATACACATAGCATTATGATAATGTTGAATGACACTAATGTGGATTCTTTCCAGGTGTCATTTTCAACTGTAGTAGAAGATATGTGTGTCAAAGTCGCATTCTTGTTTTAATAGTTCTCACCTTTACTTAAACTTGCAATTGACGTAAGGTTGATGGAGTAACAGCAGTGATTGTAAACGCAAGGGTTGATTTGTCCTCAGAAGAACTGTGTACATTCACAATTACGTGTTTGGCAAATGCGTTCTTGTTAAAACGACTAACAAGAAAGTGCATGAATGCTTTAGGAGGTAAGTTGGGCAATGCAAGTTATGGAATGAAACATCACCTCAGTAAACTGAATAAAAATGATTGCACACCTGGTTTGTGTAAAACTACACACCAACACAATGTGTAAAACAAAAAGTATCATTAAAATGAGAAGTGAGTAATAAGTGCTGTCATCTAAACTGGCTTCATCATGTTGGTATGGATTCCTGTACCACTGCCAAAGACAAATGTTGTGCTACAAGACATGAGTGTGTGTGGTCATGAAGCTTGTGAAACCGTTATTCCTGAAATTCTCAATAAAACCCATGGCTTGATTTTTCCAGCGTGTTTCATTCAGATTGCAATCACATGGGTAGTTAGAAAGTGATTTATAAGATTTCAAAAAGATAGTTTTAAAAGAGTTCTAAAATTGTTTATCTATATAAATCTAGAGTTGTCCTTTTGTTTCATGCGATGTGCCTTTAACTGATTGTTTTATTGCTTTAATTGGTTCAAAATAGTTGAAATAGTATTTTCGTTCTAGTAATTCTGGCATTAATTACTCACCCTTGTGTTGTTGCACACCTGTAAGACCTTTCAGTTCATCTTCGGAACAAGATTATGTGACAAGAATACATTTTGTGCGCCAAAAAAACACATAATCACTTTATTCAACAATATCTAGTTATGGACGATTTCAAAACACTGCTTCATGAAGCTTTGAAGCTTTAGGAATCTTTTATTTGAACCAGTGGTTCTGAGCGTGTATCAAACTGCCAAAGTGACCCACCCCAGTGGTGAACCATTGAAATTTCGAAACACGTATGACGTAACGAAGCCTCGTTTACTGAAATCATGTAACTTTGGCAGTTTGATACACGCTCAGAACCACTGATTCGAAACAAAAGATTTGTAAAACTTCAACTTCAAATATATATATATATATATATATGTATATATATATATATATATATATATATATATATATATATATATATATATATATATATATATATATATATGTATATATGTATATGTGTATATGTATATATATATATATATATATATAATTTCCCTTTTATTTATAAATCTTAAATAGTTTTAGTTCTTAACAACACTGGCATCAAAATAATGCTAAATTACCCTTTTGGATCTTATTTTTAAAATAACAAATAGACAATAACAAATAGTAAGTAGTTAGAAGTAAAGTCGCAAATACAAGAAATAAAGTGTATTGTTTTTATGATCAATATAGCTATTTTACAACCCTGTGGACCAACTTTTGTATGTATGTGTGTGTGTGTGTTTGTGTTTCTCAGAGTTGGATATCTTTGGCATAATCCTCTTCTCTGTGCTGACGTTAATGGCCACAGTGTCTATGCTGGTTTTCATTGAAGAATGCATCTACATCTATAAGAAAGTACCGGCAAATAAGAAAAGCGTAATCATCTGGGTAACCGGAGCAGCACCAGTGAGTTCTATTACTTCCTCCCTGTCTTCTTGTATTTTACAATCTTTTTAAAAAACCTTTCTTAGTAACTCCTAATTAGAACAGACTTGTCAAAAATTTGTTTTATCTGTAACCCAGGTGGAAACTTAAGTAGGGTGACCATATTTTGATTACTGAATACTCAGATACTCAAATGATACTCGAAATTTACTCAAAGATGCCTTATAATTTCAATACATTTAAAATAGGCCTATGCCTCCTCTGTATGGATAGAAAATTGTTATATTACAAAATACTATCTATAACCAAAGACACAAATTCAGATAGGCTTCTCGGAGGTTACTCAACATGGTTTATTATGACATGTTTCAAAAATAACGAATGAAATAATGATAGAAATAATGTCTCTTCTGTATTAGAAAAATAATAAATAACAAAAAAAAATACCTCTGCTATATTAGCAATCCAAATGTAACAGAAAATAGCTCTCACAAAGTTACAAAAACTAACAAAAAATATCTTAGTTTTCTTCTTCATCATCCTCATTTTCCTCTTCTTCATCCTGTTTTTCTTCCTCATCCTCCTTGTTTGCCCATCTATATTTTTCTGTAGAGTTGATCTTTTCCAGCAGTTTTTTGTTACTTAACAAATAAGCATGAAAGTTAAAAAGAAATTTATATAGATCTGTCAGCTGAACTCATAGTAGATGATAGCTGAAGGTTACAGACTGCACAAATCGTGCATACTAATGAAAACAATATAAACCATTACCTAGAAGTAAACAACTGTAGTTTAGGCATAAGTCAGCCACGATGCTGAGAATAGTTACCTTTATGGAATAATCCACTAATGCCTTGAGATACAATCTGAACTAATATTCTCAGTTGCACATGCATTATTAATATATGAATACTGATCATGTATGCTCCGCCTTCGGAAACCGAAAATCTCGTAACACCGGTAAATTTAATGGCCCACTGAAAACCAATGAAAACCAGGACATTTTCATCACTTTATAAAAAACAACCAGGACGTTCAGGACAGGACATGAAAACAGGATGTTTGGTCACCCTAACTTAAGGCAATGGTACGGTTAGTCATTTCTCATGTGTTACTACCTGTATGAGTGATTATGAGTCTCAAGTTCATCTTGACTTCTGAAGCATTATGATTATCTCTATCTTTTTCAGGTCATTGCTACCATGTGTTGTTTGGGCATGTGGGTTCCAAGGGCCACAATGTTCACTGACATGACATCAGCCACGTGAGTTCACCATTAAAGCTCTGTACTTCTGTCCAGTGTGGAATGCATGAAAAACTAAAATATAAATCATGTAATAACTGTAATTCAGTAGCGTTCAAACATTTGTTTTCACTTTTCAAAAAGTACTTTCTGTTCCAAATATTGTACAGAACTTTGAATTGGTTGAAGGAATTTGTTGATTTGAATGTGTGAAAGTGAGACACGCAACAACAACATTAAAATATTTCTGACTTAATTGGCAGATACTTTGCAGTTGTGGTCTTCAAGTTCTTAATTCTCATGATTGAAGAGGTTGGAGGAGATGAGGCTTTTCTCAGGCGCTCGGAAAATAAGTCGTTTAAGATCAGTACTGGACCTTGCTGCTGTTGCTGCCCATGTCTGCCAAATGTCCCCATCTCAAGGTAATCAAAGTGTGCTTGTCACATGACGTCAGACCCAAGAGGATTTTACCTGTGCAAAAATCTCTACCACAATGCTGTACTGTTGGGGGTGGTTGCTAGGGCGTTGCTAAGGCATTTTAAGGGATTTTAGTAGTGCATTTGCAAGGGTGCCCCCTACTTAGTAGCCTGTATAGAAATAAATGAATCACTCATTATTAACTGAATTGCACCACCATCTTACTAGTAAATGCTGAAATTGGCATGTGAAATTTTGGCCAGTTTGCCATTAATTACCCATATCTTCAACTGAATGCCAACAGGATGAATGCACGTCTGGTCATTCAACCCATCTGCAAATATGTGGTCTTTATCATGCTTAGTGCATAACTTAAATTGGGCACCTCAGGGTCATTGCACCCTTTGCTATCTGGAAGAAAAGAGCTGTTTGTGGCTCTTGAAACCATTGGCTTTACAGTATATCAGTGTTACATAAGACTTTCATTATCAAACTCGATGTAAACACTTGAACATATAATCCTACTTCATGAGATACCTGTGGGTGGGAATCATGTGACCTGGTTTCAAAAAATGTGCCTTGCTTTTCAGACGATCTCTGTTTATATTGAAACTGGGGTCCTACCAGTTTGCACTGTTGAAATTAGTCTTCACCATCCTCTCTATAGTCCTTTGGACGAATGGCAACTTTAATTTAGCTAATGTAAGTATAGATTTATGTAAGTATTTTAATCTAATTTTATTTATGAACTTGAGAAAGACTTGCAGATTATCTCTTTCTCTGTTCTACAGGTTTCGGCTTCTGGAGCAGCTATATGGATAAACTCATTTATAGGCGTTCTCACCATTATCGCCCTTTGGCCTGTTGCAATCATGTTCATGCATGTGCGAGAGGCTCTACGCACACTTAAAATGATCCCTAAATATGCCATGTATCAGGTTTGTGTGTGTTTTGTACTCATTCCTCATAATTATAGCACATCCTTGGTCTTCAGTATTGCTGGAATTAAATAGGGCTGGGTAAAATAGAGATCGATTTAAGGGTGCGTTCACACTTTTCATGTTTGGTTCGATTAAAACGAACCCTGGTGCGATTGCTTTGTTAGTGCGGTTCATTCGAACCCTGGTGCGCACCAAACAAGCGGACCAAGACCGCTGAAAAGATGGGTCTCGGTCCGCTTCCAAACGAACTCTGGTGCGGTTCGAATGATATATGAACGCAACACGGACCAAAGACATGTAAACGAACCAAAAACAGGAAGACGAGACCCTAAAAAGGACAGAAGAAGCCAATCAATGTCCATAAACTCGATAGTCAGCAAGCAAAATGAACTCTAGAGAAAAGCATTTTGCTAAATATATGCACTATAGCCTATTAGGCTACATATTATATTTTACTGTTCTTCAATAGGCCATTTAATGTTTGTCTGAATAACATTTTTATCACAGCCACCATTTAAATATAGGTCTATTTCAAAAACGAATTGGAGTAGAAACATAATTATATAATTATAAAGTTAGTATTATAACTTTATCATTATAAAAAAAAAATCCTTGCATGTAATTTTAAGTTTTTGTGTAGAAAGTATGAGAAAATTTGCCTTGTATTGTACCTGATACATGTCCAAATAAATTGAATCAAACTGAATCGAATCGCAAACTTGTGAATCGAAATCGAATCAAATCATGAGATTTGTGTCAATACCCAGCCCTAAAATGAATGTTACCCATGATTCATCAATTATATCTGCCTGTAGTTGGTGCTGATTCTTAGCCAGCTGCAAACTGCTGTCATTAACATACTGGCAATGAATGGGACTATTGCTTGCGCACCACCCTACACCTCCCAGGCCCGTGGATACCGTGAGTACCGTCATGCTGCAGAGCATAACATAAATTATCATAGAGCACAGGACTAGAAGGGATAATTCACCCCAAAAATAAAATTCTGTCATTATTTACTAACTCATACATGTAATTCCAAACCTGTATGAGTTTATTAGTTCTTCTGTCAAAAAGAGACGTTTAACAGAATGAGCTACTCTCTTAAAGAATTAGTTCACCCAAAAATGAAAATTCTGTCATTTATTACTCACCCTCATGCCGTTCCACACCCGTAAGACCTTCGTTCATCTTCGGAACACCAATTAAGATATTTTTCTTATAACGACTTACATAGTGATGGCCGATTTCAAACCACTGCTTCAGGAAGCTTCGAAGCATAATGAATCAGTGTGTCGAATCATGATTCGGATCGCGTGTTAAACCGGCAAACTGCTGAAATCACGTGACTATGGAGCTCAGAACAGCTGATTCAACACAAAAGATTCATAACGCTCCGAAGCTTTAATGAAGCAGTGTTTTGAAATCGGCCATCACTATATAAAACGTTTTTTTTTTTTTTTTTTTTTGGTGCACCATTTTTGTTGAAATCCGATGGATTGCCATAGCCAGCAATGACATTTCCTCCTCAAGATCCATTAATGTACTAAAAACATATTTAAATCAGTTCATGTGAGTACAGTGGTTCAATATTAATATTTTAAAGCAACGAGAATATTTTTGGTGCACCAAAAAAAAAAAAAAACCACGTTTAATATAGTGATGGCTGATTTCAAAACACTGCTTCATTAAGCTTCGGAGCGTTATGAATCTTTTGTGTTGAATCAGCTGTTCTGAGCTCCAAAGTCACATGATTTCAGCAGTTTGCCGGTTTGACACGCGATCCGAATCATGATTCGACACACTGATTCATTATGCTTCGAAGCTTACTGAAACAGTGTTTTGAAATCGGCCATCACTATGTAAGTCGTTATAAGAAAAATATCTTAATTTGTGTTCCGAAGATGAACGAATGTCTTACGGGTGTGGAACGGCATGAGGGTGAGTAATAAACGAATAAAAAATTTTCATTTTTGGATGAACTAACCTTTTAATTAAAGTGGATGGGGACTCTCAGTTTGAAGCTGTTAATCTTATTGACAGCCACACTCTAAGAATTTTAATTTGAAAAATTTAAAACAGCTGTTGGGTTTGTCCATATTTGACCCAAACATGGGCTGAAACAACCCAGTATTATTTAGAGTGTTGATCATCATTCACTTTCATATAGCATTCATTAATTCATTTTGTGTTCCACTGAAAAAAGGAAGTCATACAAGTTTCGAAAGACATGAGGCAACAGAATTACATTTTTTTGGTTTGACTTTCCCTTTAATTCTTGCTTAATTTGCCTACACCTACTCAGTCTGTTTGCCATTAATGGTTCTCAAAACATCCTCAATTTTGTTTCCGCAGTAATGAGTCAGCAGCTGTTGATCGTGGAGATGTTCATCATCACGCTAGTGACTCGTGTTTTATATAGACGTCAATATGACCCCATACCACATCCAGATGATGTTGAGGAGACAAAGACTGTCATAACCGCAAAAGACTTAGCATGAGAAGAACAGAACTGTTGTGTGTAAATGAGATTATGTTATATATTTGGGGCCGGTTTGTTGGGGGAAAAAAGTAATTTGTCAACAATGATGGTCATTAATTTTGTATTTTCTATATGCACGTACATGCTAGTATCTTATATTTTGTCAGATATGTTTTTTTATTGTGGTTACTGCAAGTTATTGGGCAGCAGAATTTGACTGTAGAGTCAACCATGGCTTTGAGGGCCCTGATATTAATGTTTACACTTTGTATTGGGTGCGTCAGTCTGGAGATTTACTTTAAGTTCCTGTTCTTCCTTGGAATGCTTGGTCTGTGTATTTTTTTTTTTTAATTTTTTTTGATAGGACCACAAAGCATAATAAATCTTGTGAGTCGTGGTGCATATTCTTGATGAAGTCAGATATGGCATACTGATATGCTGCATAAAAGACTTTGGAATTGTATAAAGGTCAGGATTTGTTTATGTCACTAAATTGTATGTCAATATATATATATATATATATATATATATATATATATATATATATATATATATATATATATATATATATATATATATATATATATATATATATATATATATAATTAGCCTTGTAAAATCTGTCACTTCATATTGTTGAATACAGATTTTGCCAGTAATTATGTCATTTATCTATTGTTGTTATTGTTAAAAAACGATTAAAAAGACTGAAATAAAATATAAATATTAAAATGAAAAACTTAAAGTTAGATGAAAATGAGAAATGTTGCCTTGGTAGCTATCTAAAATAAATAAATAAATAAAGTTGATGTACTAAAATGGAAATAATATGTTTAAATAAGCAATATGAAGTGACAGATTTTACAAATCTTAAAAGTCCCTAAAATGTAGGTTTTTTATTTATATATATATATATATATATATATATATATATATATATATATATATATATATATATATATATATATATATATATATATAAAAAACACATACATTTTAGGGACTTTTAAGATTTGTAAAATCTGTCACTTCATATTGTTGAATACAGATTGTTGAATACAGATTTTTCCAGTCATTTATCTATTGTTGATATTGTTAAATAAAATGATTAAAAAGACTGAAACAATGCTGAAATAAAATATAAATATTAAAATGAAAAACTTAAAGTTATGAAAATGAGAAATGTTGCCTTGGTATCTATCTAAAATAAATAATAAAAGTTGATAAATATATATATAAAAAACGTACATTTTAGGGACTTTTAAGATTTGTTTTTTACTATTGTTATTTTTTTTATATCTTATATATATATATATATATATATATATATATATATATATATATATATATATATATATATATATATATATATATATATATAAGATATAAAAAAAGATTTGTTTTTTACTATTGTTATTTTTTTTATATCACAATAAAATGTACGTCCCTAAAATGTACGTTTTTTTATGGACAAATAACTCTGTCATGTGGGTCTCCAAAATGATAATAATAATAATAATAATAATAACAACAAATATGTAGCAATAAATTGGTGAGTTTTAGGATGATACAGAACGTAAATAAACATAAACGTCATTAAAATACCTAACTGTTATACCCGCTGTTCTGCAACCTAACTGCCAACAGAGAGGCGTTTATTCAGGAAAACAAATAGACCAATCATAAAGCACCGTCTTTTTCCGGCCTCTTCTCAGCAAATCACAGTGCTCGCTGTTTAAATCAAGGTTGGTTGTGTGTTTGCTGTTGTGTACGTGCTGTTTAGCGCAACAGTGGCCGTTCTAGACAACACAAGACACTGACATTTAATGCAGTGGCCTGTTATATTAATAATATGAAACGGAGGTAAGTTAAATGTTCGATACGGATGTTGCGGTCAGCTCTACTCTTTGGACGATCCCTGCCATGATCCCAATATAAAGAACATAAAGAACAGCCTTGCCTCGGTCGTTTCACAGTTTCCCTCACAATGAGACTGTACGCATTTCTTCTGAAGAACCATTTACCAAAGATAGAATATTATTCAAGGTTTTCACCATCGCCCTTGTCAATTAAACAGTTTCTGGAATTTGGTAAGTGCGAGAGCATCATCACATGCACACTGACAGTCACTGACAGCGGCGCTTGTTATGTTTAATGCAGCATAATTACGATAAAAGAATCATAAAGAAGTGTTTTTGTAACCCATGATTGTTTTTAGTGTGTGTTTAGTGTTAAAATCTGTCCTAATTGTAAATGCGACAAATAATTAAGAACTTTGTTCAGCTGGGGACAAAAAACATTCACAGGACTTTTGTATTATTGAGGTAATGGTTCCGTTTTTATGCCATGTATGCCTAGAAAAAATGACCAACTGTATGTCCTTCAGATATCATTTATATGGTTATTTGCTGACGTCATAGTCTCATTTGCATATTAATCATCTCATATTATAATGACATTAAATATAATTAAAATAATTGTCCTATTAATGTAATTGTTTTCATTTTAAGCAAAAGAGAGAAGCTTTTTCTATGCACATACAATATTCAGTGTATGATATGAATATAATAACTTCACCAACAGGTCAGTCAAATGCAACAGTTGGTCACAATAAATTGTTTTTAATGAATAGTTCACCCAAAAATGACATTTACTCATATGTTTTCCCAAACCGTATGTATTGCTTTCTTCTGTTGAACAATAAAACTTTTAATTTTTGGATGAACGGTCCACCGAACAATCACATAAATAGCACAAAGGGACCGTCATAATGGCATGAGTCCAACAAAAGGCTAATTGTGATATTAGTTACAATCTTAAATAAATTATAGGGATAGTTAAACCTGCTTGCGACGTTTCAACTAACATATTAGTGCTCTATGAAGGCCTATGGCAAGAGTGAATATTTGCCACATAAAGTCACACCAAATCAAATTTATTTGTATAGCACTTTTCACAAAGATGATTTAATTTTACACAGTGTTTCAAAGCAGCTTAACCAAAAATCGCCAACTCGGCATGAAGCGATGCTGTTATGCTCTTTTCTTCACTTTTGTGAGGTAAATCCAAGTAAAACGGCTTCTCGAACAAGAAAAAATGTAGCGCAGGACTTAATTTTGTTCATCGGGAATTGATTGGAATGTTGTTGTTCGCTATTGCTGCAATGTCATGTGAGTGACAGGTTGATCCCGCCCTCATTACAAGGGCACATGAACTTTTAAAAAATAATCATGTGCACAGATAAATCATTCATAATAAATACTGCAATATTAGATAAAAAAAATAAGAATGGTGACTTTAATGTTTGTGATATCTTAATATCTTTATGTCTTATAGTTGCTAATATAGTTTACATTTTGCGACGACATAAGCAATCAAGCAGTTGCTTTTTAGTAAATATCGCTTTAAATGATTTTTTTTTTTTTGGCTTGCCTTCAGCCTGATTAATGAGTTGTTTTTCAGTACTTTGCGGGTGACTCAGGTTTCATGTTTGGATGATAAAGCACTTTTTTGTTACTTTCCCATCTGTTAACAGCCCCTCCTGCTTTCTCAGTTGTTTATGTTTCTGGTTGCTGGATTTTCAGGTAGGGATAATGCATGTGAGAAGACGTCTTACATGTTCCTCCGGAAGGAGCTGCCGGTCCGTCTGGCTAACACTATGAGAGAGGTCAATCTGCTGCCTGACAAGCTCCTCAGTCAACCTTCAGTCAAACTGGTGCAGAAATGGTGAGTATAATGAGTTTAAAATGGAGGACATGCTTCATTGAGCCTGCCCTGAGCTGTGCCAAATCTCTCCACAGGTACATGCAAAGTTTTTTAGAACTTCTAGAGTTTGAGAACAGGAAGCCAGAAGACCCACATGCTCTGAATGAGTGAGTAGTACTTTCTCTTGTGGTTATGTTTTTTTGCTTTTTGTAAAACATCTAGATAGTCTTGTTCTTCAGGCTGTTGCACGGCATGCTATTATAATTTCATGCAACATGAATTCAGGCCAAAGTTGAAAACAGAGGAACAGATAGTAACTAAAAGCCACCCTGACAGTGCAAATATGCATGCTGGGTCAGCGAAAATGGGGAAAGAATCCTATTCGCAAAACAATGGCATTTATTATTTATATAAAATACTATGAATGTATAGTACTATCTAATGGAAGATCTGTGAAGACCTCAGTGACTAGACAGCCATCGGCACAGATCCTCAGTGAAGACCACGCAAACCAGATGTCCTCTGCACAGACTCTATGGCCAGCTTCAACTCCTCCTTCCTACATATGTTGGCGTGATGACTGTTTGATGTTTGTGATATCTTAATATCTTCATGTCTTATACAGGTGCTGGTCATATAATTAGAATATCATCAAAAAGTTGATTTATTTCACTAATTCCATTCAAAAAGTGAAACTTGTATATTATATTCATTTATTGCACACAGACTGATAAATTTGAAATGTTTCTTTCTTTTAATTTTGATGATTATAACTGACAACTAAGGAAAATCCCAAATTCACTATCTCAGAAAATTAGAATATTACTTAAGACCAATGCAAAGAAAGGATTTTTAGAAATCTTGGCCAACTGAAAAGTATGTACATGAAAAGTATGAGCAGGTACAGCACTCAATACTTAGTTTGGGCTCCTTTTGCCTGAATTACTGCAGCAATGCGGCGTGGCATGGAGTCGATCAGTCTGTGGCACTGCTCAGGTGTTATGAGAGTCCAGGTTGCTCTGATAGTGGCCTTCAGCTCTTCTGCATTGTTGGGTCTGGCATATCGCATCTTCCTCTTCACAATACCCCATAGATTTTCTGTGGGGTTAAGGTCAGGCAAGTTTGCTGGCCAATTAAGAACAGGGATACCATGGTCCTTAAACCTGGTAGCTTTGGCACTGTGTGCAGGTGCCAAGTCCTGTTGGAAAATGAAATCTGGATCTCCATAAAGTTGGTCAGCAGCAGGAAGCATGAAGTGCTCTAAAACTTCCTGGTATACGGCTGCGTTGACCTTGGACTTCAGAAAACACAGTGGACCAACAAAAACCATCACTGACTGGAAACTTTACTCTGGACCTCAAGCAACATGGATTGTGTGCCTCTCCTCTCTTCCTTCAGACTCTGAAATTTACTTTCATCAGAGAACATAACTTTGGACCACTCCGCAGCAGTCCAGTCCTTTTTGTCTTTAGCCACTTCTAACGCTGTCTGTTGTTCAAGAGTGGCTTGACACAAGGAATGCGACAGCTGAAACCCATGTCTTGCATATGTCTGTGCGTAGTGGTTCTTGAAGCACTGACTCCAGCTGCAGTCCACTCTTTGTGAATCTCCCCTACATTTTTGAATGGGTTTTGTTTCACAATCCTCTCCAGTGTGCGGTTATCCCTATTGCTTGTACACTTTTTTTCTACCACATCTTTTCCTTCCCTTCGCCTCTCTATTAATGTGCTTGGACACAGAGCTCTGTGAACAGCCAGCCTCTTTTGCAATGACCTTTTGTGTCTTGCCCTCCTTGTGCAAGGTGTCAATGGTCGTCTTTTGGACAACTGTCAAGTCCGCAGTCTTCCCCATGATTGTATAGCCTACAGAACTAGACTGATAGACCATTTAAAGGCCTTTGCAGGTGTTTTGAGTTAATTAGCTGATTAGAGTGTGGCACCAGGTGTCTTCAATATTGAACCTTTTCACAATATTCTAATTTTGTGAGATACTGAATTTGGGATTTTCCTTAGTTGTCAGTTATAATCATCAAAATTAAAAGAAATTTGAAATATATCAGTCTGTGTGTAATGATGCATATAATATAGAAGTTTCATTTTTTGAATGGAATTAGTGAAATAAATGATATTCTAATTATATGACCAGCACCTGTAGTTGCATTTCCCAGAGTAGAGCTAATATAGTTTACATTTTGTGTCGACATAAACAATCAAGCAGCTGCTGCTGCAGAGCAAGTACGAGACTTGCTACTGCCAATACATACATGAAACGCTGCTGTGAGCAAGTAAGACATGCGTAAATGAATTACCAGTAGCAGATCTATACAGGTGGAGCTGGGGAAGGTGGTGGGTTTCTGAAAGCCCACTGCACTGCTAAGGCAAATGTATTTACTTATGTATTTGAAGGCTGAGCATGCAAGCTCATTGCCTACTGATACAGCAGGAACCAATCAGCTGTGTCCTGTAGATAATGATGTGATTACGAGCAGGTTGAGTTAAAGAACCTATTAGCCTGCGCCATCTAGAGTTTCATGACAGAACTTTGTATTTATTTTAAGAAAGTGTTTATAGTGATCTCCTAAAGGTCTACAAAATGTGTTTTTTAAACTTCTGTACCTATCAACATTTTAATAGCTTCTTGGAGACTCTTATTGAGATCAGGAATAGACACAATGATGTGGTCCCGACCATGGCCCAGGGTGTGATCGAATATAAGGAGAAGTTTGGCTTCGATCCGTTCGTCAGCTCCAACATCCAGTACTTTTTGGACCGCTTCTACACCAACCGAATCTCTTTTCGCATGCTCATCAACCAGCACAGTACGTCATCCAAAAGAAAGACAAGTCACCACGTTTTGGATAATAGCTTTTCATTAAGTTTTATCGTAATTGCTTTTCTCTTTATTACAGCTCTCCTTTTTGGCAATGACATCAATCCAGCCCATCCAAAACACATCGGCAGTATTGATCCCAGCTGCAATGTTGCAGAGGTGGTGACTGGTAAGTTTGTTTTTATTTATTTATTTATTTATTTTTGTTCAGTCACTACCGTTCAAAAAAGTTTGAGGTCAGTAAGATTTTTTCTTAAATTAATATTTTTTTCAACAAGGCCATATTAGTTTTTCTCCATTGGTTTGGCTCATTTCTTGAAACAGAAATTACATTCTCAAAACTCTAAGATCATTTGGCAAAACAGTCTTACAGTTCAGCACAACACTATAGCTCACTTGCAAAAGCTCATATCTCTCCCAAAACTGTTCACTCATGCTTCAAAACTAAATTCCTTTCCCATATAAAGAGTCAGTGCCATGGAAATGGCAAAGATCCTTCTCAATTGCTTTGGCTCATTTCTTGAAACAGACCGGACATTCTCAACACTTTTGGTGCTTTTGCCAAAATAACGTGGATGGTTCGGCACAACACCATGGTTCACCTGCAAAAGCTCATACCTCTCCCAAATCAGTTCACTCATGTGTCAAAACTAAATTTCCTTCTCATTTAAACAGTCAGTGCCCCCAAAATGCTTCGTCCCTTTGGCATTGTGTAAGCACTGCAAGTCAAAATGTTTAGATGTTTAGATGACCATTGACCATTGAAATATCCCTCATGTCCACCTTTCAGTCTTAGCCCAGACAATGGTTACTGTACTGTTTTTTTGTCTAGCTAACAGAATACAATTGTGTATAAAACTGAAAAAAAGAAATAGGATTTTAGGGTAAGAGTAGCCTTCAAGGTTTGACATCACACATTGCACTCGTCTCATACTGCCAAGGAAATTGTAACTATTATCATTCACACACATAAAGTAACTTCCATACATCAGAGTAAAAAGAAAATGTATACAGCATAATATACTGTAATATAAACACACAAACAAAAAACAATGCAAATTATATGCAGCCTACAGTGCTGTAAATAAAGCTGGAGTTTCACAACCAACAGTTCTTCACTGGTCGCTCGTTTCATTATTCTCTACAATAGCGTAAAACAAGAAAACATCAAATCAGTCATACAGAAGAGTCAAACACTACATTACAGACAATTACATAGGAATGTTCTATGTTCAATATACTACTGGCCACTACTCCAGTGGTCCCAAACCTGGGGTACATGTACCCCTATGCAGAGGTACTACAGGGGGTATTTGACAGAAAGGGGAGGGGGAAAATCATCAATGACTAGACTTACTGAAATGTTACAGTAAGACCCACAGTATTAGATAGATTTACATGGGAGGCACTAATTGCAGCTCTTTGACCCTTTTTCTTTTTGTATGTTATATTCTTCAAAATAAGGATTATGATGATAATTGCATCATACAGTAAGCTGCAGTTTTTAGGCAAAATGTTGAAGTCAGATAAATCGAATACTTTCATACCTGGATTACCTGGATACACAAATCAGGTAAAGTGGGTACTGAAGCCAAAAAAGTTTGGGAACCACTGCTTAATTGTAAAAAGTTTATAATGATGGACAACCAGTATCTGACTTACATGTTACATGTTAGTCAAGTTCTAGTTTCACCTGACTGTCAATTGCTGTAATAAATTTATCAGATGTTCCAAGGATTCATATATGGTATTCATGGTATTATGTTCTTGACTAATTTTGACAGTTGAACAGACTATTGTGCATGTGATGACTTATACAATGAAATGACGCTGACACGTTTTGGAGAGAACAACCATTAGACTGAGAATCAACAATCAGTTTAGATCAACAAGATCTATTCACTTGGAAATTGTGCTAAATGTAGGCTACCTGTACTTAATCATTTGCAAAGATGTACTGAGACATTGAGACATGTACTTAGACATTTGCAATTTAATGAAATGAATGAGAAAATCAATTCTGTTGTGAACAATTGCCAAGTGGTTTGGAGGTTTGTCCATGTTGTTCTGAGAATGTAATTTCTGTTTCAAGAAATGAGCCAAACCAATGGAGAAAAACTGTAAATTGATCAAAGGTGACAATTATTTGTTAAAAAAGATTTCTATTTCAAATAAATGCTGTTGTTTTGAACATTCTATTCATCAAAAATCCTGAAAAAAATGTATCACGGTTTCCATAAAATTATTAAACAGCTCAACTGTTTTCAACATTAATAACTTAGAAATTTTTCTTGAGCAGCAAATTAGAATGATTTCTGACGGATCATGTGACACTGAAGACAGCTGAAAATTCAGCTTTGCCATCACAGTAATAAATTACATTTAAAAATATATTAAAATAGAAAGGTTATTTTAAATTGTAATAATAATTCACAATATTACAGTTTTTACTGTATTTTTGATCAAATAAATTGCAGCATCAGTGAGCATAGGAGACTTCTTCCTTTACCGACTCCAAACATTTGAGCAATGGAAAAAAAGCATCGTTATCTTTTGTTTGGATTTTGTGCTCTACTGATTAAACGTGATTTTGTTTTCAGATGCATACGAGACTGCCAAGATGGTGTGTGAGCAATATTATCTTGCTGCCCCTGAACTGAAGATAGAGGAATTCAATGGTACTTACTCTCTCACAAATCTGGAAAGTTTTGTTTCAGAGTTAATTCATGTCTAATTCAATTTTTAGAGCTCAAAAATACTATCAATAATTCACTTTTCTGTGTAGCTAAGGCTCCTCAAAAACCCATCCAGGCTGTGTATGTTCCCTCCCACCTATTCCACATGCTGTTTGAATTGTTCAAGGTATGTTTCTAAAACTTGCAAATTCATATTGAATTTGATACATCAAAGTGCTGGTATCTGTTACGCAGTTCAGTTTTCAGCGGCCCTTATCTTTGTCTTTTTCCCAAGGCCCTGGCGTATTGCTGTAACAGCTTGTGTTTGTGTTTTCAGAACGCAATGAGGGCCACCAATGAACTCCACGAGGGTAGTAAAGAGGGTCTTCCTCTTATAAAAGCAAAAGTGACCCTGGGGAAGGAAGATCTGTCTGTGAAGGTCAGTTTGTTTGCAAGTCCATTTTCTGCACGTACAAATGGCATTCCTTGATCCTAAAACTGCCTGTTATTTTCATCATAGATCAGTGACAGGGGAGGGGGTGTGGCTTTACGGAAGATTGACAGGCTGTTCAACTACACCTACTCGACTGCACCAACTCCCAGTCTGGACTCTAAACGTGTGCCATTGGTAAAGAGAAGTGTGGCTACAGTATTCTTAAAGCAACAAACTTCATCTTGTCATCATTTAGTCCCTGTTTACACCTGGTATTAAAATGCGTTTTGGTCAATCAGATCACAAGTGAACCAGGGAGACACATTACCGTTTACACCTGTTGTTTTAATCCATCTTTTTTGTCCACTTTCGACCACTTCTATCCTGATTTCTTTGAGGGGAGGGTCTATGGGAGGTAAATGTATGGGCTTTTTCAGATCTTTTGAGGAGAGTAGGTGGTCTTTAGTGGCTGTTTGAATGCGTTCGACCACATGAACATTTACACTACGAAAGCAATTCGCAATCCGATTCATATTCGACTACCTTTGAAAGTGGTCAAAAATAGGCAAGCTCAAAAAACTTTAGAGCCCATTTATACTTTAGCACTAAACTCATCGTAATACCAGGTGGAAACCGGGCCTCAGTCACCCTTATGTGTCTACAAACCACCAGTATCACTTTTTATATGATTGTAGAACACAAAAGGAGACGTTTAGCAGAATGTTACGCTGCTCTTGGGCTTTCAAAAAAGGACACAAACACACCATGTACAGTTGTTTGAAGCCAAACAGACCCAAATTTAAGTTGGTATTTGTCAAAGATCTTCCATTCTGCTGCCACTTGCATATCTCATTTGTTTATCCAGTCCAATTGCTATTCGAAACCCAACCAAAACTGCTATTCAGACTAAAAAACAACCCGCAGCAACAGTGTAAAAGTAGCGCAATTCTGCGGGAAATCCACAGACCTGGCAACACTGATGGCACCAAACCTAGCATTTTTAGTAAATAAATATATTTTATTTAAAATAAAATAGTCTCATTAATTGAAATAAAGCTGTAATAAAATAAGAATATTTATGAAATATGAATATAAATTTAAAAAAAAATTAAAAACTGTAAATGCATCTAATTGAAATAAATATGATGTAAATTAATAGAAATAAAAAAATAAAATTACTTAAACTAAAAAATAAGATATAAAAATAAAAGCTAAAAATATGAATAAATACTATAATAGTATATAAATAATATTAAAACTGTACTGTAAAGTCTTGTGTACCTATTTTATTTATTTGGGTTTTTTTTTGCCCTTTTTGTTAAACTACTCCTTTTGAAAATAAGTCATAAGGGATTGGAATGACATGAGGATGAGTAAATGAAGACCATCGAACTTTAACCTTGAACAACAGCTCTAATATAGCATTGTCCTCTGTAACCCCATCTCCATGCGTCTGTAGGCTGGTTTTGGACATGGTTTGCCGATATCCAGATTGTACGCCCGCTACTTTCAAGGGGACCTGAAACTGTACTCGATGGAAGGCGTGGGGACCGATGCTGTCATCTACTTGAAGGTAAAAGCAGCTCTCAGTTTGCACTTTATTTAATTGTTTGACTGTTTTGAATGACATCCACCCTGTCATCTTCTCTGACCAGGCCCTATCCAGTGAATCATTTGAGCGCCTGCCCGTCTTTAACAAATCTGCTTGGCGCCATTACCAAGGAGGCCCTGGAGCGGATGACTGGAGCAACCCGAGCAAAGAGCCCAGAGATGCCTCAAAATACAAGGCCAAAAGATAATTGCACTCACCCCATCCTTGTCCCACTGCACTCATTACAGACCTTTCCGTCTTTAGTCTAGCTTCAGTTGCCATGGCAACATCACATTGATGCTGAGTGTTCTATACTTGTTAGCATTTCCAGAGCAGATGATGATGTAAGTGTCATTAAGTCTCTGCTCCTTCCTCCTTTGAGCAGCTACAAACGTAAGACACAGAGCCTCGTTTTAGCGTCTTCCAGGGTGGTTAGAGGATAGGGTTAACATTTGTGTCCAGGGTGTAAGATACTTTGGTTCTTTTTTTTTTTTTTGTAATTGTGCCACACAGTAGCCCCCGTTTCATTTTCTAAAACGGTCAGAGGAGGGAGCCTGGAGTTTGAGATGGTAGAAACAAAGAGCAATTCTTTCACTGCCTTTCAGAAATGTGCAGGAACTAGAGAGAGAGTTTGTCCTCAGTTTCTTGGCAGTGAACTAATGGAGAACCACTTTGAAAAGGCTCAGAAGAGATGAAAATAATTTGTTTAAACTCAAAATCACATAAAATCTCAAACATGTTGAGGTTATTTTTCATCCCAAAATTAAAAGAAAAAAAAAAAAAATTTTGCATAAAGAAAATGAAGCTCTGTAGTACAATTAGTTTTTTTTTTATTTTTGCATTGTGTAACAATGTAGTCTATTTAAAAAGTAATTTTTTATATATATATTATATATATATATATATATATATATATATATATATAATATATATATATATATATATATATATATATAATATACACACACATATATTATAAAAATTATATACATATTGCATGTGTGTGTCTATATATATATATATATATATATATATATATATATATATAATATACACACACATATATTATAAAAATTATATACATATTGCATGTGTGTGTCTATATATATATATATATATATATATATATATATATATATATATATATAATTTTTTAAATATATTTCTATTCTAAATAATAGAAATAAATATACAAATATATGTAATAAACATTTGTGTACAATAATATATATGTATATATACTGGTGCTGTCAAATCGATTCAGTACGATTAATCGCATCTAACAAAAGTCTGTAAAAAAAAATATATATATACATATAATATATATTTTACACATATTAAATATTTATAAAGTTATGTAAGATGTGATTAATTACGATTAATCGATTTGACAGGACTGTTATATACATAATATACACAATAATTTATTACTTATGTTTATATATTTATAATAAAATATATAGAGTTATATATTTACAAATTAATTTCTTTTTAAAAAATGTAAAATTAATACATGCTGATTTTAATTGGAAAAAAAAGACAATGATTTTCATTACAGTAGTGAGAATTTAAGGAGGAATATGTAGTTCTCATGAAAACATCACAATGCAAACAATTCCAGTGGTCCTAAAAAGAATTTTCTTAATGCAAAATCATTCTTATTTTTTCTTTTAATGTTTTTGGTGAAATGTGAGCAGGGCATTTCCTCGTTAGTTGCACCCAAATGTTTTTGGGGTCAGGGAGTATGCTGATGAACTGTTGAGGAAGGCACTTTTAAACAAATCAATGTTGTTTCAAATATGTATTTATTTTATTTATTTGACCCCAATTTATTTGTTTTCCCTCAAGTTGTGCATTTGTGTACAAGGGGATGGGGTGTACTGATTCTGAGCTGGGCCTCGGTCTTTAAATGCGAGTAGCAGCAGTACATCTCCTACATTCAGCGGTCAGCAATACAAAGCTTCCTACAAATGTAAATGAAGAGGGACTGTGATAAACTTTGAAGAAGAATGCACCACAATAGCCTATTATAGCATTAGTGCTATAAGTCTTGTAAAAGGAAATACTGCTTTCATGACATTATGGACCCTGCATGGTGACATTTGATAGTTGATAGAAAGATATTTGCTTGCAGACTTTGTTGGAATGGAATGTTTAGATGTCAGCAACATGTGATTTGAGAGAGAAAATGTATAGCTAGATATAAACTCATTGAAGTGACTCCATGAAATGGCTGACTTTTGATTTACATTTTAGCTTAAAAATGACTTTTATTATACCACTGCTTCTCAGTCATTCCTTTTGATGTAAATTAATGTTTTCAAGAGACCTTCATCTTCAAATTATTCCTGACATGGATACGGTTCGGAACTGTTTGAGTGCAGTGATTCTTTGAAAGAGACAATAGATGAAATACAGTGCAGTTTGTCTGGTTTTCAGGAACCAATGCTTAACTACAAGCTTAACTTTGCCCAGTCTAGTTAGTTTGTCTGTTACACTGTCTCAAAACATACCCTGTCATTGATCACTTAAAGATTCTTTTATACGCACAAGTATAGGTGAACCTGAATGATATTTATATAGTTTTGCATATTATTTGAATTTTTGCTTTTTTAAAACTCCAGTTGTTCAGAAGTTTGTTCTGCAACACTCCAGGGTGAATCTCATGAAACCGGTCAAGAACATGTCAGAATCATATTTCATCCTAAAATCTAAAGAGAAATTTATTCTGCATAAGAAAATAATTTTTGTGCATTACAGTACTGAGAATTGAGGAATAAAATCTACTAAATTCTCATGAAAATATTATAGTTTAAAACATCTGTTTCCTCTTTAAACAAAATATAATTTTATTTTTGGATTTTGAGATGATAAAATATGATTTCCTCATGCCTTATGCTGTTGTTTTATACAGACCGATTGTATATCTGATGTTCTGTTACTGTTCCACGTCAGAATCTTTCTATAGAAATCGTTCAAATCCATCTACATCTGTCTTAATGCTGGTTTGCGATGTGTTTGGGGGTCTCGTGAGTCCTCAAGGGAACATTTTTTGGTGACAAAGGACATACAGTACCTTACATTTCACATATGTTATTGAAGTGTAGATTTCAGTATTTATTTAAAAATATTTTTAAAATTGTTTGTTAGTTTTTATGTTTAAGTCAATGAAGAATGCACTTTGATGCCTTGAACTCGGAGCGTTCAGAAGAGCAGACTGAAGTATGCAATCATATTCCTGTGAAACCAAGCCTTCACGGGCCTTGCGTGTCGTAGTCAAGTTCAAACAGTCATCGATTTTACTAGTATACTCTCATTTATGCATGCATAAGGTCTGTTCGTACACAGTACATTAGGAAAAACTTTTACCTACAACCACCTTGTATTTGCAAAACGGACATTTTTGTGTGACTATTGCTGTTTTTTGGACTTTTTTTTCTTGTTCTTGGTGAGTAAAACACCACTGCTTATAGATAAATATTGTTTAGAACAAAATATGTGTTAGATGATTTTGTGTGATGCTGACATTGACACATAAATCGTCATGATGAAGATATTGACCTATTGACATTCCATCTGAAGTACCTATAAAAGAAGAACAATAAAGAGATCTTCCAGTACTATCATTCATTTTGTGTACTTGAATTTGTAATGAATCTCGTAGATGACAATTGTTCTGTTTCCCGGTTTATTATTTACATTTTAAGCCAGTTTTAATGTAAAAGAAAACATACAAACCAAAAAAGGATTTTTACAGAGTACAGATTATGTAAATTGACGTGGCTCTTGCATACACATAATGGCATAACTAGACAAGACAGGAGGAATTACATGATGTAGATTAAGCAGCACAGATTTAATGTGATATCCCTCATTATCATGATTTAAGCCCCTCAGTTTGAATTACCACTTATCTAAAAGCTACTAGACCTTTTGGATGTATTATTTTAAGACAATTCTTAATCGTACCAAAGAGAAATTGCTTTATTTTGAGGTTAAGGCTGCAGTAACACAAGTGAATGACTGTTAATGAGAACACATTCATGCACAGACAGTTTAGTGAACGCTAGCAGCCTCCTCATTGGTGCGCTGATACATATTTATGAGGTGGATCAGACATCATTTTCCTTGAAAACAAGGAACAGGGATTGGTTACGTACAATATGTTACAGTAGGGCAGTCCCAATGTTCCAATCAGACCTGAGCAAGAGACGGCAGAATCAGTTCTCATCCTTTTAAACGTTTGGGGCGAATTCACTAAAGTTGTGGCACTTTTGCTCACAATATTTCAGTGCAAAAATCTGTCTATTTCACTAACCACACTTTTTTGGTCACTACTCTGTTATTAACCTAATTAAAGTAAGCTTAAAAAAAGCTATTTTTTTTTTTCTTCTTATGGCCGATAACTGAAATGGCAGATATTAAGATTCTAATCTATACTTCATTTTGTATAGTTTTTATATTTCTAAACTATGTTTTGTCTAAATTAATAAAACTGAACTAACATTATAATGTACAGTATGACAAATGGACATTTACTTTGAGATTCGCTAAAGATTACATTAAACAGTTATTAAATTATTGTGTTTAAATATGAACTTTTAGTTGCGTTAGATGATGACAAAGGTCATTTCAATGTAAAAATTGGGGAAATGAGCACATTAAATTAAAAAACCTCTAATATGTCTTTCAAAAACCAATGTAATACCGATATCCCTGGTGATTTGCATTCATTTTTAGTGATTTGGGTGCGAAAACTACACACAGACACAGTGGCCACAATTTATTCAGTGAATCCCCCCTCTGTTTTCTAAATCTCCTCTCAGGATCTGTTCAGGGCTGCAATGGCTTTCAGATATTTGCTGTAATACCAGCATAGCTAAACAGGACTTCAAACAACCCTGTGCTGTGTACAGTACTTTAAATTTTTCCCATGAGGGTAGTTGACCTGTCATTGCTGCCAGTGTGTGTTATGTATGTGACATGTATGGGTAAAGTGCAGTCTATTATCTGTGTGTTATGGGCCACTTCTCACTTCTCATCCTCGTCACCCTCGCTCATGCTGCTGATGGAAGCTGAAGCACCCTTCGGGGATGAGGGTGGCGAGGTTCTGGGCATGGCCCAGCGGGAGGGGGGTGACGGTGAGCGGGATGGGGAAAATTCCCTTGGTGGGCTGTTGCTGGGTGAACCACGCGGAGATAAAGCCTGGATCATACGTCCACTACGATCCTGAAACATCTGCTTCTGGAAAAATGGAAAGGTTTTATATATCAATCATTCAAAAGTTTGGAGTCAGTAAAATTTTTATATACTGTATATATACACATAGTGCTGGGCAGATTACTTACACATTGTAACTGATTTCAGATTACATGACGATTGTAGTTAGTATTGTAATATCGTTTTAGGTAATGTAATCTGACAAATTTTTAGATCACTTTTGACCTAACTTCTTTAAAATCTCAGGAGTCTTTCGGTGCCGATAGCCTCGTGGGCAGCGCTGACATATAGCGCCGTTGTGCTCGGCCGTAGTCTCGGCTCGAGGACCTTTCCTGATGCCACCCCCTCTCTCTCTCTCCTACTTTGCTTCCTGTCTGCTTACTGTCCTATCATAATAAAAGGCATAAACGCCAAAAATAAATCTTAAAAAACAGTCTCCAAGTAAATATTTTAGGTCCAAGGGGTTAGTCTGACAAAAAAAAAGTTTGGGAATTCCTGAATTACATGAACAAATAATAACATAAAAACAGCAATGAAATTACACATTCAAAGTTTTCCTGGGGGTTAAAGATGCTGTAGAATGTCTTTTTAAAAGATGAAATATAAGTCTAAGGTGTCCCCTGAATGTTTCTGAAGTTTCAGATCAAAATACCCCATAGATTTTTTTTTTATTCATTTTTTTAACTGTCTATTTTGGGGCATCATTAAATATGCGCCAATTCAGGCTGCGGCCCCTTTAATTCTCATGCTCCCTGCAACCGGAGCTTGCGCTTGCCTTAAACAGCATAAACAAAGTTCACACAGCTAATATAACCCTGGATCTTTACAAAGTGTTCGTCATGCAGCATGTCTAATCGCATAAGTATGGTATTTATTTGGATGTTTACATTTGATTCTGAATGAGTTTGATGGTGCTCCGTGGCTAAAGCTAACATTACACACTGTTGGAGAGATTTATAAAGAATGAAGTTTTGTTTATGAATTATACAGACTGCAAGTGTTTAAAAAAATGAAAATAGCGACGGCTCTTGTCTCCGTGAATACAGTAAGAAACGATGGTAACTTTAACCACATTTAACAGTACATTAGCAACATGCTATGAAACATTTAGAAAGACAATTTACAAATATCACTAAAAATATCATGTAATCATGGATCATGTCAGTTATTATTGCTCCATTTGCCACTTTTCACTATTGTTCTTGCTTGCTTACCTAGTCTGATGATTCAGCTGTGCACAGATCCAGACGTTAATACTGCCTGCCCTTGTCTAATGCCTTAAACATGAGCTGGCATATGCAAATATTGGGGGCGTACATATTAATGATCCTGGCTGTTACGTAACAGTCGGTGTTATGTTGAGATTCGCCTGTTCTTCGGAGGTCTTTTAAACAAATGAGAATTATACAAGGAGGAAACAATGGAGTTTGAGACTCACTGTATGTCATTTCCATGTACTGAACTCTTGTTATTTAACTATGCCAAGGTAAATTAAATTTTTAATTCTAGGGCACCTTTAAATATTTATGTCCAGATCAATAATTAGTGAAGGTCACTGGATATGATGAAGACAGTGTTTCACAGCTATGTATCAGCAGTGTTTACAAACTTGCATAATTTTTCATTTCATACATGGTGTAAATGAGAGGTACTTTTGTCCCCAAATTTAGAAGCATCTCAAATTTATTTACATGACATTCACATGGCCATTCTATATTGTGAATATAGTCAAAGCTAAATGGTATGACACACAAAAGAAGAATTAGGGAGAATCAATAAATTGTGAATAATTTACTGTCATTGTGTGAATAATATGTAATAATTTAATCCATAATAAAGTAAGTGTAATCTGATTACAAGTACTACATTTTTGGAATCTGATTACGTAATCCAGATTACATGTAATCAGTTGCTACCCAGCAATGTATGTATGCATATCTCACCCATGTCCCATCTGGACCAAAGAGCTCCAGGAAATTCCCAATGAACTCTCGTGATTTCTCCTCCCACTTCTGGATAAGATCATGGCTCTTCTCTTCCACTCTATATACAAAGTGCTTGGACTTCTCCTCTACTGTCCGCACTTTCTCTTTCATCTTGTCCACCTGATTCTGCAGGCGGTACTTCTTTTCCTGACCAAAAGGAGTTTAGAGTCAGTTCAGCAAGCATTTCTTAAAGTATTAGTTCACTTTCAAATTAAAATTTCCCCAAGCTTTACTCACCCTCAAGCCATCCTAGGTGTATATGACTTTCTTCTTTCAGATGAACACAATCTGAGATATATTAATAAATATCCTGACGCATGTGAGCTTTATAATGGCAGTGAGCGATACCAACGAGTGTAGCTGAAGAAAGTGCTTCCATCCACATCCATCATAAACATATTCCACACGGCTCTGGGGGGTTAATAAAGGCCTTCTGAAGCAAAGCGTTGCGTTTGCGTAAAAAACTATCCATATTTAACAAGTTATGAAGTAAAATATTTAGCTTCCGCCAGACTGCCTTCCGTATTCAACTTACGAAGAAAGTGTAAACTGGCATTGCGTCAGTTAAGCTTTTTCTGGGAGTTGAATAGGGAAGGCGTAGGATGTAGCGTAAGCTTTTTGAACCGCAAGAATTTTACACTTTTTTCGTAAGTTGAATAGGGAAGGCGGTCTAGCAGAAGCTAGATATTTTACTTTATATTCAGATTGTGTTCATCAGAAAGAAGAAAGTCATATACACCTAGGATGGCTTGAGGGTGAGTAAAGCTTGAGGTAATTTTCATTTGAAAGTGAACCAATCCTTTAAATGTCAAAACACATCTTACTTTCATAATCTTTCATACTTCAAAGTACATTTTTAGTGAGAATGTTTTATCGATTTTAATTATGGGTCAAATAATGCAACACTAATGTTTCAAAACTAAATTTAAATATTCATTTCACACTATATTCATACATAGAGTGACTCAAATACACCCCTTCTATGATGTTTAAATTTATGAATTAAAATTTATTTAGATTTTTTTTTAAGGTCAGGTTGTAAAATGTCGTTTTTGAATAAGTTTTATTTATCAAAAGAAAATGAAATTAGATTCAACATTTAAGTACATTAAGTTCACTTGCTTACATTAATATAACTGACATTCAGTTCTTTAGCGGTGTAGCCCCTCTGCAAGTTGCGTCTTGCGTACACGTCATAGTCTCTCACTATCCGGGTGATCAGGTCAGACGTTGAGATCCCTTCTGTCCTTTTAGTGGGCACAAACATACCTGAGACACTCACACATGTTAGACCTGGTCTGAAGCACAAACATACACATGCTCTTAAGCGACGAATGCTTTTCCTTACCTGCCTCCTTAATATGCTTGTACACATCCTCAGATCCAGCAGAGGAGTATGGGATGTCATCATGTGCCACAAAGTCAATCTAGAGAATACGAACCAGAGGGTTAATCGCAGGGAGTTATGGGTACGGAACTGTGCGAAGACTTGACTGACCTTGTGTTTTTCTAAAAATTCTTGGGTAAGAGTCCAGGGTGCATCACGCAAAACCTCATCAACATAGCGACAATGTCTCAATGCCTCGTACCGCTCTTCTTCAGCCATTACGGTGAAGCCCTTGAACTTGTGAGTGAGTTCATCACTACATACTTAACACACACAAATATATATTTCATCAGTTTAGAACCACACAATTCCTAATTGAACAACTCCTACAGAATACTGAAAAGTCTGGATTTGTAAATTAAATGTGTCTGTACCTCCAACTATAAGGTAGGCATTAGGGAACAGATTTTTAGCCTGCATCAGGGCGCGAGCGTGACCAGAATGAAAAAGATCAAAGATGCCATCTGCATAGATTCGCACAGGCCGATCCACTGAGAATGGAAAATTCAAGACACTTTTAGAAATTATTTACAATTTTCCTGTACATACATAAAAAGTTTATACATTACCATTCAAAAGTTTTGGGGAAACAAGATTTTTTTTTCTTTTATTCAGCAAGCATACATTAAACTGATGAAAAATGATGATAAAGACATGTATAATGTTACAAAAGATTATTTTTCAAATAAAAATAAACTTTTCAAAAAAATTGTATTCACCCCAATCTTTTGAATGGTAATGTACGTCAATTAGATGGTCATGTTCACTATTTTCCACAGAGTTTTACCTTCCACAAACATAAAATAGTCATTTCAGGGCATCAAAAACCTTTCACCCCTTCTCATTTAGTCTCTTCTTCACTATAGCAGAGCTCAGCAGAACTGGGCAATGATTATGGAAGAGCTTTGTAAGGAGTGGCTGTGCGAATCTGGGTCACAGAATGAACAAGGAATCCCTCAATCTAGTCTTGCCATGTCTGATCCCAGTGGTGGGCTATCCTAAAAGCACTGCCTTCTCCTCTGCCACTGATATGGGATCAGATGAAGTAGCTTTAAGTTTGATGGGATTAGTGAAAGGGGTCCAAAAGATAAAAATAAGCTTGTTTTTTTTCTCCAGAAAATAACTTTTTTTTTTTTTTTTTTTGCACATGTACACTTACACATTTATCAAATTTTTGTTACTTTTTAGTAAACTAACTACCATGGATCTTAGACTTAAAACCTTACTTGTCTTTGGATTGTGTCAATAATTATGCATACACACACACACACGGGTGTCTAAGTCTAAGATCCATAGTAGTTTAGTAGTTGATTTACTAAAAAGTAACAAAAATGTGATAAATGTGTAGGTGTACATGTGCAAAAAAAAAAAAAAAAAAATCAGTTCTTTTCTTTTTCTTATCTTTTGGACCCTGGGTAGATTACTTACAAATTGTAGTCCATTACTGAATACAAATTAAATGATGAAAACAAGTTAGTTACATAATTTAATAGATTACACATTTTAGGTGATATAATCTGATTGTTTAGATTTCTTTTGACCTAGCGTGTTTATCACATAGATTTGAATAGGATAATCATGTGCCATATTGATATAATACAAAACATTATGTTGAAAATGTGTTAACAACATGAAGTGTATTAAAAATTACATTATGTCAGGGTTTGATGAAGTTGATGAAAAGGTAATAAAGTAATAATTATTTATTATTAATAATTAAAGTAATTAAAGTTAAATATTTTTTAAGTATAAAAAATGTTTCATTTATTTCTAAATAAAACAAAAAATATTTATTATTAAAATGTATTATTAAAATAAAATATTTTATTTGATTATGTGTGCCCTCAATTTTCTACGTAATTATATCCTTTAAGAACATGTATCAGCAATAATAGGCTGTTTTAGAAAAGAAAATTTAATGAGAATATGATTTATAAATAAAGATTTATAAAATGTAATGATGAATAATACTGCTATTTTGTTAATATTAAGTATCATGTAATCAATAAAAATGTAACTGTACTCTGTATTTTAAAACATATAATCTTATATAATTTTTGGAATCTGATTATGTAATCAAATTATATAATCAGTTACTACCCAGCACTGTGTGTATATACTGTTATGTGTATATATTCCTGTGATGGCAAAGCTGAATTTTCAACATCATTACTCCAGAGTTGAGTATCACATGATCCTTCAGAAATCATTCTAATCTGCAGATTTGGTTACATTTTTTTTTTAATCATTATTATCAATGTTAAAAACAGTTGTGCTGCTTAATATTTTTGTGGAAACAGTGTTACATTTTTTCCAGGATTCTTCAATAGAACACAATAGTTCAACAGAACACAAAGTATTAAAAGTATTCATTCTGACCCCTAAACTTTTGAACGTTACTTTGTGTAATAAATACATATTCTTTTATCAAAAGCACACAAAAATAGGGCATTTCATAGCATATATCTGAGTGTCTGTTACACCCAGTAACAGAGACTCTTCATGCGACAAATTCATTTTCTTAGGTTATAGCGTAACAGGAATGACCTTATTACAAAAGTAATTTTTTAACTTGTGTGTACCTTTTTGTAATGATAATTACAGTGGGAAGAAATAAAGTACAGACTGACCGGGCGTTCCGATTCGAGCTTGCTCTACGGTCAGCTTCTCGTGTGGTGCCCGACACTCACAACTCGTCTCGGGGGTAAATATGGCTGGTTCTATAAGAGTCTGAAGAGAACATTGAAGAATAAATTGATTTGAGAAAAATTATGAGAAATATACAGACATTGCAGCTTCCCAAATAAAATACTGTTTAGGTTAAACAAGCCTAGATCCTGCTGACTTGACATCCTATTTAGCCTTCTCAAAAATGTTTTCCCTTTTTGTACCAATACAGGTTATTATCTGACGTATTGATTTCAAGACAATCTGTGTAACAACCGCTTTACTCTGGGTATTGATTTGTCCAGTAGAGGCTTCTCTGATATCGTTGACTAAAGACAAATCATTCGTCCACAGCAGCACAGAGTGGGGGAGATAGACATAGACATGCTGCACATAACACAGATAGTTCAATCCATTCAAACCTCCTAGAGGCTTATAGCATAAACAGAACAATAGGCCTGCAGAGACTGTGACAACACATGGTTCTGAAATAGCATTTCAATGTATAGCAAGGTAGCAGGGATATTTCATTTTTTGTGCATCTTTCAGGGAATTTAAATGAAAAGTCCTTATATTCAGAAAGTGGGCTGTTCGTATCCCATGTTCGGGAGAATGGGGTTAGTTGTCAAATTTTATTGAATTTTTCTTAGGCTAAAATCAATTTTTGTATAGAATGAATTTTTAAATATGAAATATTATCTTGTAAAAACAAGTGTCCACTTCAAGTCTGTGTTAAATTAATAGCTGGAACGTATGCATATATAATATTTACTAAATAATTCATGTGAACATACAAAAATATCAGCTGCTGGTATGTGGTTTTATTGTGCTCACTTATTTACCCAACATCTAGCAAACAATTTAATTACAGAAACTCGCAAAAATATTTTAATTTAAAAAATATTCTAATTTAAGACTTAATATAAGAAGATTTGAATTAGAACTTTTGAAACAATGTTATATTTAATGGGTTTTTGTTTCATAGAAACATGGACTGTATTATATTATATTATATTATATACATTTTATATTTTGATATATTATATAAAATATATTAGACAATGGATTTTTGCCTAATAAAAAAACTGTACACTTACAAGTATTATATTATATTATGTTTGGGTTTTTGCTTAATTTAAATAGCAAAATAAACAACAAAATTAAAAAGGTATACAAAAATGATCAAACCATTAAAATGTGTTTTTTAGTATTCATTTGTTTACCCAACAGCTTTGGCAAAATTAATTGAAAAATTGAAAAATTATTCTAATTTAAGACCATTTTGAACTTGGTGTTTGAAACCAATACAAAACCACTGCACAGAAAAAAAATAAAAAATAAATAAATTATGAAATCTAGAGCCATCAAGTATAAAGTAGACTTTATAGTTACTGAGATATTATCCTGATGCAACTTCCTAGTGTGACAACTAGCCCCAATCCGTTGCCACCAGATGATGTTTAAATAAATACTGGGCAAACACATTACAGAAATGTTCATTCTAGAATATTTTCTGCTTTAAAATTCCATTGACTTTTGGGACCTTTGGGGCAATAGTGACCATCTGTCCTTTCAGGAAATGCCCATTGAGAGCTTCTTCCTGCCGGTCAACAGGAAACAGCTGGTACACATTTACATTTTACAATAAAGGTATGCAATGTAGGCGTGATATGTAATTATTCATTGGAGGAAAAATCTCCATGGAGCAATGCATGATTCATTCCCATAGCAACGGAGACAGTGTTTCGAAGGATGTTGGGGACCTTTCCCAGAATTCTATACAAGGTGAAGAGGAGGAGCAACATCACAGAAGGGCAACCTGCAGATAAATGCAATCTGGATGGTGTCTGTAACATTAGCTCTGCAGCATCCCACCAAAACGTTGGCTCTCTCTTAAAAACAACATCTGGTAGATGCAGAGGATTAAAAGAGCTGATAGCGGCGTTACGACATGGCATTAGCACAGACAGTCAGTACAAAACATCTCACTTTAACTGCAGTTTCACAAGCTCAGCGTCACCCTGACAGCAGCACAAAAGGACAAAAACAAAAGACAGACTGAAAGACAGATGAAAACAAAGAAAAAGTGATCTAGCCTCTCCTCACTGTTTCACAGATGCCCTCGACAACAGCAAAACGCATATATCTCACCGTTCGTGGCAGTGGACAGGTATGTTCCAGCTCCTCCATGATTTCTGGAGGGTCCAAGCCAAACAGGGTGTGACTCCACCTGTACCTGACTCAGCATCAGTCTGGAGGCGCTTTTCTAGCCGTTAGCCGAGCCTCGGTCAGGGATGCTCTACTCCAGCCTGTGCCTAGTTCCCGCCCACTCGTCCTTCTCTTCCTCTCAGCCTCTCCTGGCAGAAACAGAAAAGCCTATAGAAAGAGACGCTTGGCCCCTCCCTGCGCCCACACACAGGACCTCAATGATGGCATAACAACAACAACAAGGAAGAGAGTCAGTTGATGAGGGCAGTGGCAAGTCTGGGGTGGACCAATCAGCAAAGAGTCATTCCTCTCTATTTACATACGAGAGTGTGATTGGCTGAGCAGGCTATAGCACCATAACTGTGAACCCACTGCTGAGCATCTCTGACTGCTCTTCACCTTCCTTCATCATTGTGGTGCATCACAAAGGCTTTCTGAAAGAGATAACAATACAGTTACGTTAGGATAGTAACATAGAATAGTTTTTCTCATCGGATCTCTATTTATCAGCCCTAAACATTAGACATGACACTGAGGTGTAAAAGGTGTTTGAAGCAATTTGTAGTGATTATCCTTTTCATACCATTAAAAACAACCATGCTGTTAGATTTTAGATTTTGAAAAAAAAAAAAAAAATAGAAAAAAAGAGATATATAATATATATATAAAAATCACAAGAAATTAAAAAAAAAAAAAAAAAAAAAATTTATATATATATATATATGATAGATAGATAGATAGGTAGTTTGCAAACAAAATCTATTAGTTTCAATCATTTTAAGCTATACAGAAAAAAAAAACATTAGCAGTTTTTTTTTATTAGTTTAGTGTAGTTCTGAAAACATTTACTACTTGAATTTGATCAGTCTAGTGAAGATCATATTTTTCAATGCAAGTTTGCAATTATTTTTTTCACAAACAGGAACAAATGATAGAAAAATTAAATGATTGGTTTGATTTATGATATATATTATAAATAATATCCTAATAATTATAATAATAAATATATTTATGGTAATAATTATACAATAATTGATATACAATGTAATGTACAATGTATATATGGTAATTAATATACAATAATTGAAGCTATTAAAGCTTACTACAGATTTAATATATTATACTTATATTTTGATGTTTTTGCATATACATATATGTATATATATGTACACACACACACACAAAAACACACACATACATTTAAATACACAAACATATATACAAATACATATTTGTATGTATATATGTGTGTACACACACATACAATGGAAAAAATTAAGAGACCACTCCAAGTTCAGAAATCAATGTTAAGTGGTCTCTTAATTTTTTCCATAGCTGTATATATATCTCAATGAACACAAAAACAATTTCCAAAATGTTGACAAGACTAAGGTTTATATAACATCTGTTTAACTTCTAACATGAAAGTAAGTTTAATAATATAACTTAGAGAACAAAATGTTTAGTTTTACTCAAATTAGGGTGATGCAAAAATGAATACACCCCACTGAAAGTCTCTGGAGCAAAGCTAAATCTTAGACTACAAATGTCTAATTTAAGAAGAATTCAACCACAGGTGAGTCTAATTATTCATTACACAGGTGTCCAGCAGACAGTTGACTATAAAAGAGTGTTAAAACCCCTTCCCATTTCATGCTGTCAACAATGGCACCACATGGAAGAGAAAGAAAATAACTTCTTTACACCAGAAAGGTGAAGGCTACAAGTCAGAATACTGTAGCAAAATTGGTACAAAAAATGAAAAAAGATGGAACTGCAACCATCTCACAGAGACGTCCAGGTCGTCCACGGAAGTTAACACCTCGAAAAGAGCGTCTTCTGATGAGAAGGGTAGAAGAAAATCGGCATGCAAGTTCACTGCAGTTATCTAAAGAAGTAGAGAGCCAAACTGGGGTGACTACTTGTACATTGCAGAGGAATGGCATGCATGGCTGCCGTACATGAAAGAAGCCTCTCCTAAAGCACAGGCACAAAAAAAAGCCTGCCTAGAGTTTGCCAGGGCCCATGCTGACAAAGATGAAGACTACTGGGACTCTATACTCTGGGGTGATGAGACCAAGATCAATGTTTTTCGAACTGACAGCTTCAAAACAAAAGAAAAAGAAAAGAAAAATGCATGGTGCCTACAGTGAAACATGGTGGTGGTAGTGTCCTTATGTGGGGCTGCACGAGTGCTGCTGGTGTCGGGGAGCTGCATTTCATTGATGGCATCATGAATTCACAGATGTACTGCTCTATACTGAAAGAGAAGATGCTACCATCACTCCATGCCCTTGGTCGTCACGCACTTTTCCAACATTACAATGACCCTAAACACACATCTAAGGCCATTGTTGGATTTCTGAAGAAGAACAGGGTGAAAGTGATTCAGTGGCTCCTGATCTGAACCCAATCGAACACCTATGGGGAATTCTGAAGAGACAAGTTGAGCATCACTCTCCATCCAGCATCCAGTCTCTAAATAAGGTCATTCTTGAAGAATGGAAAAAGATTGATGTTGCAACATGTCGCCAACTTGTTCATTCCATACATAGAAGACTTGGTGCTGTCATTAAAAATCATGGAGGCCATACATACTACTAGATGTAGTAGTTTTTATTGTGGGGTGTACTCATTTTGCATTACCCTAATTTGAGTAAAACTGAAAAATGTGTAATCTAAGTTATATTATTAACCTTACTTTCATGTTAAACAGATGTTATATTAAACTTAGTTGTCAACATTTCAGAAATTGTTTTTGTGTCCATTGAGATATTGTTTAAAATGTTACTTTTCAAAGGGGGTGTACTCATTTACGCTGAGCACTGTATTATGTTTCGTTTTTTTCCAGGAGGAAAATATTTGAGAACTGTTCAGTTGTTATCCACTTGGTGGCACCATTGTTTCAATTTTAGTTAGTGTGTTTGAACTTGGAACAATATGGTTATTTAAAATAGTTACAAGATGCTACCGAATAAAACAATGGTTGTAAATTAGACATAATGAGAATTTAGAAGCGTCTCATGCAGTATTTGTTAAATTTTCCCCATCCATTTACTCTCTGCTGTCAGTCCTGTAGCTAATAAAATTAACAAAATGGATCATTTCAGTTTCTTAATATTAGACGACAATGTTTAATGATAAACAAGATTAAGAAAATAATAGTTCCATTCAGCACAAAAACTTTCCTCTGACAGATGTTTCCCTGAATATATCCTGTGTGCATCTCTCCAATGAGTGCCAGTGTTGCTTTTTTCAGTCTACTCATTCAGCACAGGTAATTATTTCAGTCACAGGACAGAACAGAAGTGCTTTGAAGAACCACCCCCCTCCCTCAGAGAGGCACAGTGTGGTCCAGGAGAGCTGATGAGAGATTTGATATCCTCTTATGTGTTTCCTGTGAGCTCCTCTCCTCATCAGCATGAAGACCGAGTCTCATTTTCCTCTTAGACTGGGGATATGTACTTTTGACTGCTGTATCCCCAGAGAGGCCAACAACAGTACTGTGAATAACACTTCCATCTGTGGGGCCGTAGCTAATAGATTCAACTCTCATGGCTTGTGAAGCAGCTGTGCTCCAGCTCAAAAAGGTTATCGGTCTGTGTCATAATCAAATCGAGAATAAACAGGAAGATCATTTACAAAGAGAAGAGACTCTCCCCTCGAAGGCGTTGAGAGGGTCTGGAGAAGAAAAAAAAACTTCCTTTTTGAGGCAATTGCAATGTGAAATATGGTGATTCAAGGTTAAGGATATTCTTTTATCTCTCTTGAATACTGAGATTCCCCTGAGGATTGTTTGACGTAATCCGCTTAAGTAACTTTCACTTAAGTGACATTTCATTCTGGCCTCAAACATTTAGAAACAAACTAATTAATTTTTCATTTAGACATGCAAAATAATAAACTGCAAAGAAAATGCATGCTCATTTACTTCCTAATTAATTTAAATGTTAATTAGTATCCACTGTAGCATCCTTCCTAAATGAGTGAGTTCATGCAAGGCACTTCTTAGGAATATTTCAGGCTAAATACAAGTTTTAATTTACTAAGCATAAGCATAAAGCATGAAGTATTTTTTTATTTATTTATCAATTAATTACAATGTTCGAATTTGATCGGTATTTAGTCAAACTTTGTTTGTATCACTCCTTTTGTCTTTTTTGCTGGCTGCAATAGGTTTACGATCTACTTAGGCTTACAATGCTTTGAGCAACGCAGCCCTGTTCATTAGTATTTTTAAAGCTACTCTTTCCTTATTCAGTCTGTATGGTAGAGTGATGAGGCATTGAACCATTCACGAAACCGATTCGTTCAAAGCACTGATTCATTCAGGAACGAAACTGCAGTGTTGCTCGGAGACGCGCAACTGTCAATTCTGCTTTGCCTTCGTTTGGAACTATATTCGTCGGCGGAGCAAAAAGGGACGAAGCAATTGTCGATAGCGAATGTATCTAAAATGTAAGTAGCTTAATTTCAACAACTTTTCAAGCTATTCTATAAAAGAAACATCACACCCACCTCTGGTGTTGGTTCGCAGAGTGGAAATAGGTTACGCCGAGTGTCATGACACGTAGAAATACTAAAATATAGCCTTCTGGAGTTCACTTAACAAGTTGAGGTCATAACTTGCATTTACATAACTCTGGCATGAGGCAGGTCACAGTTTTTCCTTTTCAGCGTCGACGGGAAAACAAACATGCACCTGTGTTGTGTTCGACTCACGAGCAAATGACTCTAATAACGAGGATTCATCTCATTGGTTACGCAGCTTCCGGAAGAGGTTTGATCTCGTGCATCATTCATGTTCGGTCTCATTTTTTAACATTAATTAACCAACATCAACTAACAATGAGCAATACATGTGCTACAGTATTTATTAATCTTTGTTTATGTTAGTTGATAAAAATAGTCATTCATTGTTAGTTCATGATAGTTCACAGTTTATTAACTAATGCTAACAAATAAAAACCTTATTGTTTGTACTTAATAAGATTAAGAGAAAACTATTTCTTAATTTTTATTGCAACACTATACAATAAGTGCAACTATAATCGCACTCTCTCAATATTCAAAGTGCAAATAAGACCAAAATTTTCTTTGATACAGATCTTAGAGATGGTTACAACTACACTGCCCAGCCTAAAATAGCTTTCATATTGAAAGATATTTGCATTCATCAAGGAGCCGCTTTCAAAATACGGGGTATTGAAATCATGTTTGAATGCGCGCTCGCGTTTACTTTCACGATTGCGCGTAACTCTGTAAAACCTCAGTTTCCTTCTAATCTCTAACCGTTTCTCCTCCTAATGTCCTTTATATCGCTTAAATATACTGCATTCTGTGCAGAATTCAAATGGGTCCGATACCTTTTGTGGTCTGTGCCGACTCGCGATGCACATATAATTGGATAGATAGGATCATCAATAGCATACATAGGATCATCCTATGTGACACTAACGCGAAAACAGACTTCATTCATATTAAAGGAAAGCACTGTCTGATTCATTCCCTATTCTCTATATAGTGCACTATGTGCCATTCACCATGTAGAAACTAGTAAATATGTGAACAAATGGCCGATTTCGAGTGTAGGAGGAGGCGGGACTTCAGATTCTAGAGAACATTTGATTGGACAGAAGATTTGACGAGAAACTGAAGTGTGATGTGATGTCATGAAAATCCATGATCCATTTTAACGGAAGTGAGAGACTAAGTTTTGAATGCTTGTATCTCCTAAATGCAAATTTTGTAATTTTATTTGGAACACACCAGCTTATTCATAACCTTAAGGCTAACATATTCATACTAAAAGCTAAAAAACTTACATTTTGATTTCAGGGGGACTTTAAGGTTGAACCACTGTAGTTACATGGACTGTTTTACTGATGTCTTTACTACCTTTCTGGGCCTTGAAAATGGCTGTTGTGTTGCAGTCTGTCAAAACGCTAGATAGCTCACAGATTTCCTCAAAGATATCTTTATTTGTGTTCTGAAGATGAACAAAGGTCTTACAGGTTTGGAGCAACATGAGGGTGAATAATTAATGGCAGGATTTTAATTTTCTGGCAGAATGGCAGAATTTTTTTAATTTTAACTTGTCCTTAACTTGGCAAATGACCATGGTAACCCATGGCTGGATGTGCATTAAACGATTTGAATGTACTCCGCGGAGGCAGCGACCCTCCGCTAAGCATAGCGTAGTGTCGTGCATTAAAATCGTTTAATGCACAGCTAGCCATGGATTATCCCTTACGTATTCCTTTAATTACTTCTTTTTTAAAACAATGCAGTTGTGCGGGAGACTATTGCAGGAAAAATCAGGAGAAAGCTGATGTCAGAGCATTATGATGTGAATTCATGCTGACATGCTTGTCAACTATAGAGTGCCTTGATTCCCATTGTTTTGTCAGACCTATGTATAGCAATTCAGGATATATATTTAGAGTGCATAAGCTTAAGTCACAAGGGCTTTCTCAGTTTGAAGAGCTCTGCAGGAAACATGCTCGGGACAATTAATGTAGTTACAGATCGCAGCTAGTTGCAATCAATTCATTAACTTGCCCGATATAGAGCTATTGAAATAAAATTCATGTCACAGCAAGAGCAATTTCCTGACTATAAGGGCCTGATCACACATGCTCAGTGTGAAAATAAAGCTTAATTATGTCCGACATCTGGCTCTCATAGTTAAGCATTTTCATATGATAAAACAACAAACAAAGCATCACATATCATTTGTTTGATAAGAACCCCAAAGCCACACAGCATCCATCCAGTTGTTTACTATAGTTAGCTTACAGGTATGTGAAGAATCTTGTTACTGCACCTAAAGCTGTGATTCTGCATTTAACAATGTCAACAGATCACCAAATAGCGCTGTTTTATTTTGGGCATCACTAATTACGCCTGGTATTGAAGGCTTCCTGTGAAAGTGAAGCTTCTGACAGCTATGGAAATGAGAATAGGAATGACGCTCTCATGTTTGCCTGCAGGTAGAGTGACGCCGAGAATTTTAATGAGAGGTGAGCGCGATATTAACAGTCGCAAACAGTTTTTGTTTAGGTCCTCGTGTGAAGTCCCATGTTCTGTTGTTCGAGTTTTTCCATCACTGCTGGTTGTTTGGTGACGCACGCAAAGAAGTTGGTTATCGTGAAGGGTTATTGAGTGCTTGTTTTGTAATCAGAGCACGTATGTGCATGTGTTTTGTTTAGTGAATTTATTTGTTATCGCAGTGTTTAAGTTACCAAGATGTGATCACAAACCACTGCTAAATTTCCCTGAGGCTTCCTGAGCATTATTTTTTTGGATGTACCATGGCCTTAAAGTTAAGTAATATTTCCGCAGCAGAACATGATCAGTTTTGAGAATGCACATGCACCTGAAGGTCACGCTGTCATTGTGTCGGTGGTGGAAGTGATCAGGCTCTCCCTGTAACAGTTTCTGACTGGTTGCACCTTCTGTGATCCATGAATCATGAAACAGGAGGGACCGACATTTCCTAAATGGACGTTAAAGTGTTGTTGTGTTGGCTTTTCACTTCTCAGGGAGATTGCTGTTGACCTGTCATAAACAGAGGGCATGATGGGCAGAGAAGGGAAGCAAACAAAAGGGCAATGATTTCATGCCCGTCTGACTTAATCCAAGTGACCATATAAAGAAAGAAGCTCAGTTGGACGTGTTCTTGTATTTTTAGTCCAGTGTTATATAAATGAAACAGACCCACTCGGCCTGGGACATCCAATTAGATGGAATCACACTGGGTGAAAAAGTGTGTCAGGAAATCCATAGACCGTGATTTCCCACTGAATCAGTACATCTCATATTTGTCCCGTTGACTAACTTCGTTGGAGTAACCAATTCAAGGTGTCACAAAAATAATGTTTTTAACAAAGAGTCACATTACAAACACTTGGCCATCAAACATGAGCAAAATGATTTCTTTTTTTGTCTAAATTGCTCATAAATCCATTGTTGCATTGAATTTAATGTGACAATGTATGTAAGAATGGTTATTTGCACAGAAATTTGTTATAAGAAACAATTTACCCTGAAATTTGTTCAGTTCATATTTTCTTGAATAAATCCAATTTATTTCATAAAAATAATGCAGTGGATTAAAGGGTCACATCTGCTTATTGTGTAATATAAAAGCAACTAACAATCATTTTATTCTGAAAAGATTTTATCAAGAATATCAAGATTTGCATGTGTCCATTCACAACCACTGCATTTTATTTGGATATACATAGGAAAATTGCTTTTATGGAACGCTTATATTTTTACATGAGTGAGATTTCCCCTTTTAAAAATCAAGGTTTGATCTTTCTGACATGATATTTAAAGGGGACCTATTATGCCTCTTGAGACAAGATGTAATGTAAGTCACAGGTGTCCCCAGAATGTGTCCGTGATGTTTCAGTTCAAAATACCCCACAGATAATTATTATATTTGGAAAATCGCAGAAAAAAAGCTCTGTGTTTAACAAAGGGTTATGACACTTACACGTTTTGTCTATCAAGATCATCTTTACAAGTTAACACAACATTTATAGATTTTGAAGCCTGAATAAAGTCGTCAGATATAAAAGGCTAACAGTAGGCTATAAACGGACTACAGCACACCATGGTCGCGGATCAACGTCGTCACCACCAAACTTCCTCAAACTGTATTTAAAAAACAACTTTATTTAAAAACATGCTCGCTGATTATGATCTGTGCTGTGTATGAATACTTATCCACTTTTTCATGAGAAATGCTTTCCAAATGTCCCGTTTTTAATGATGACGTCTAAAGTCCCCACCAAAGGAAGTAGTCCCTTTTAGCAATTTGTTAGCAACCGCCGATTTTAAGACACAGTAAAAGTTTAAAAAATCACAAGTGGGTTATAACTGGTGTGTTTTATGTCATAGATCAAAACGTGAAAGTATTTAGAGGCTTTGTTAACCACAGACCTTATTTCAGGCGATTTAGCAAAACCCATTAAAAAAACCCATAGACTTTACGGCATTGGAACCGGAAATCCTAAAATGCTAACTCGCTTCCGGGTTTTGCCTACAAAAATGCGTCATCCCTGGGGCACTCTATTAGCTGCTGCTTCCAGAAGAGGGTGGAGCCTGCACAGCTTGTGCCTCAGATACTCAGAAACATCTCTTTGGTTATGATTACCATCTCTACCGTGGCCACACTCACCTGACATTGCAGTTTATTGGCATCGTAAAAGTTTATTATTTGCATGCGTTTTAAAGCCATAACAGTTTAAACTTCTGATATGGTTTTCTGAGGGCACACATCCAAAGCACGCACACAGAAAGCTGACGGTCAGACGGCACACTTATTGCGCTTAAACTGTCAAATACACACAAGGTTATGTCAAAAACACACAAAGTTCACAAACACAGTCGGATATGACTGTGAACGTAAACAGCAGGGAAAGAAATAGCGTGTGTATATTAGATCTGTGTATAAATGTGAAAGCAGCATAATATTCAGCACCTACTACTGTATATGCTGTAAATATGAACCAGACATAAAAAGAAAAACAGAAATCACTCGCTGCTCTTGATTAAATAATTTTAGTAGGTTTAATGAGAATACATTTCTTACTTGAATGCTGCTGTTAAATGCTCTGGCAAGGAGATAAACATGGCGGACTGTACAGCTCACTCAGGGGAGGAGCTAAGCTAATAGGGCAGATTCTGTCGCCAGTCATGGGCGGGGCTGGAAACGCTCTTTTGGAAAGACTGTTTATGATTTATGGAGATTATAAAAAAAAAGGAGTGGGTTCATTTTACCATTACAGGCTGGTGGTTTACACACACTCTGGACACACATTTGTGTTCAAACACCTTATAAAAGTGAATTTTGCATAATGGGGGACCCTTTAAGAGTGACATGATTTTTGACCACAAGGTTACATGTTTCGGAAGATTCGGTAGTAACCTTTTAAAAAAAATCCCCAAAAATTGCCACAGTTTCCCAGAACATAAAATTAGAAAACAAGCTGATTCCACTTTCTTAACTACCAAATATGTTACTTAACTACCAAATATGTTGATGTTGACCAAATATCATGAATGATATAATAACAAAGCATTATATTTTCCCTTGTGATTAGAGATTATCTACAGTTTTATTAATTTGATATAAAATGGTTTTCCAGAGAAAACAGCTCAGTAAAAATGAAAATAACATCTGAACCACTTCAATACATAGCTCCAGTGTTCTCTCACATGATAGGGGATGTGATGTTACGTGTTTCGTAGGGTATTACAACACCTGCTTCTTCTCACATGATCAGATATGAGATGGAAGAGACTCTGGCCACATTTGCCATTGCTAACATTCTGCACGATCTGGCTGGTATCCTAGAAAATCCCAGCATGCGAGCTTGCGTCCTTGAAATTGCATTCCAAGGTTTTCGTAGCATTTTTTCATCCATCTAGAACATGCTGCTACAGCAGGAAGTGATGCGCTTCCATGCTGTGGCCTGGACTAACTATAAAGGCAAGCCGTATTAATCACAGAGGTCATCCCTAACCCCTCTACCATTCAAGGCCTCATTAAAAAAACAGTGACATCATTCACCAAGCTTAATATTTTAGCCACAAGACAAATGTTCACTTTTTCCCCACTTTTCTCTGTTCTCAAACACTGTGACTAATCTCCACGGTGTCAATAAACCTGAGAAATCAGACTATTATTACCCAAGCTTGTCAAAAAGCTCAGGGCTAAATTCTTTTTATATTCTCATAATCTCAGCCAGAGTGCAAGACAAAATGGAAATATCATGCATGCAAATATTCAGTGTTTGCCTCTGGAAACAGAGCCCACAGAAATTCCCTTTGAAGTGCCAAACGTGCTGAACCAAAGATCCAGGCAGGAGGTCATAAGCTCTCATTATTAATTACCCTATAATTGTAAGTATGATCAAGTTGTAATTTGGCCAATGAAATTTAAGTAAACAATGATGTAGTAGTAGTAGTACTCTTTATTTGACCCTTCGCAGGGCAATTTCTGCAGTGTCAACAATAAAATACAAACTGACATAGCACAAGACATTACAATTATACATAAATCCTTTTGCCTCATAACTTTAGGATGTAAAAAACTAAACTTTAAAATCCTCTTGTATCCTTATGCTTCAGAAGAGTAACTGCATTTGACACAAAAGATCTGGAAGCTCTAATAGTCCTCCACTTGGGGACTCTGTATCGTTCAAATTTTGAATACAAAATTTGAGATGTATCTTCTAAAATGGTCAATGACTTTCTAGGAAAATATTTCTCACACAGAGCAGAATGTACATTGCCTTAAACAGCATAAACAGCATAAAGTTCACACAGCTAATATAACCCTCAAAATGGATCTTTACAAAGTGTTCGTTATGCAGCATGTCTAATCGCGTAAGTACAGTGTTTATTTTGATGTTTACATTTGATTCTGAATGAATTTGAGGCTATGCTCCATGGCTAACGGCTAATGCTACACTGTTGGAGAGATTTATAAAGAATGAAGTTGTGTTTATGCATTATACAGACTGCAAGTGTTTAAAAATGAAAATAGCGACAGCTCTTGTCTCCGTGAATACAGTAAGAAACAATGGTAACTTTAACCGCATTTAACAGTACATTAGCAACATGCTAATGAAACATTTAGAAAGACAATTTACAAATATCACTAAAAATATCATGTTATCATGGATCATGTCAGTTATTATTGCTCCATCTGCCATTTTTCGCTGTTGTCCTTGCTTGCTTACCTAGTCTGATGATTCAGCTGTGCACAGATCCAGACTTTAATGCTGGCTGCCCTTGTGTAATGCCTTGAACATGAGCTGTAATATGCAAATATTGGGGGCGTAGATATTAATGATCCTGACTGTTACGTAACAGTCGGTGTTATGTTGAGATTCGCCTGTTCTTCGGAGGTCTTTTAAACAAATGAGATTTATATAAGAAGGAGGAAACAATGGAGTTTGAGACTCACTGAATGTCATTTCCATGCTGAACTCTTGTTATTTAACTATGCCAAGATAAATTCAATTTTTAATTCTAGGGCACCTTTAAGGAACTCTCTGAATTATTCACTGAGTGAAACTGATTCTGTGAAGCCTAGCATTGTTAATATAAATCTAACTTTTTAATACGTTCATTTAAAAAATGTAGTGTACATTTCTAACACTTTGTATTATATTACCCTGCCATAAGTTTTAGGGCAGTTTGATGTCTTTCAATCTTCTGACTGCCCGACTGACTTGAGACTCTATTTTTTTTAAAATAAGAATCTGAGAACATAAAAATATTTGCTGCAATGTCTCATGTACCTCTAAAGAAGTTAGCGACCATATTAGTTCCAGACTCCTAATATTAAACACCTAGTTAACGTCTAGCTAGTGGCCAAAGAAATCTGATTGAGCTGTGTGCAATCATGCGAAGATGTCATTTTAATTCAATAGATCTAGAGGGGAGGTTGGTGGTTTGAGAGTTTTAAACATCTAATTGGTCGTCAGCACACCTTCTTCTGACACTATGTGAACTGACAGAGTACGACCGCTGGGAACAGGCAAATCTGAAAGAAATTACTTCTCACCAAATCTGCATTTGACAAGTGACAAATTAGCCTTTTGAGAGATGTTCTGAGGCCATTACGGCGGTTCTCGTATCCCAAGGGGCCGCTCACAAAGTGACGTTCACCCTACACTCTACATCCAAATTTGTGCAAAGTTACATCAATTATGGAGACAGTTTGATTGCGACTTTTCATTAAGTCATTGCAGTCCTTTAGAAAAAAAAACCAACTCTTTTCATGTATAAACAACCTTTGAGGGTTTGAAAAGTGCAGTATTTCAACACTTGTTAGACCATCTGTTAATTTATGTGGTGACTTGAAAGTGACTAATATCAGAAAAAAATCTCAAAGTGTGAAATACTCTGTTGATACCTCATCAGTAGCTAATTTTAAGGCAAAAACCCCTGAGGAGTTGAGCCCAAAGAAGTTTAACCCTTTACAGCGATAATGATCTATTTTTAAAACACTTACCGAGCTAATTAAACAGCATATTTTTCACAAAACTCCCACACAGCTGGAGTTTGGCTGCATGGACTGGCGACACCCCTGCAAACAGTGCTATGTGACAAGCCTGACCTTTTTCAATTTCTTTGTGCTCTCCGTCATGTCAGGCACGCACCTACCGGCATGTAAACGCAATTATGTGCTACTGTATATAGTACGTAGAAAGAATCCCCCTGAATGACTGCCAGTTGCTTGACGTACTCAGTCAATACCAGTCAGAGTTCAGAAGTCAGTAGTCAAATCGCTTGCAGAATGCGGCAATTATCCCCTGTGGCTACCATTTAACAAGTCGCACTTCCATGTCACCTGTGATATTCTGCAACCGAATATTCCAGATCAGTTGCTGGCAGTGATTAATGTAAGGTGTAATGCTCTTGGCTGAGACAAGCCGCCACATTTGCTAACTTGCTGAACCGTCAGTTTCATTGAGCATAAAAGCTTCTGAACTGTGCAAAATCCAGTGCCACTCTGGTTTGCCATAAATAATTTAGATTACGTGTACGCAAGACATCCTGTTATGCAAATGACACCTTCAACTTAATTCATATTTCAAAATTGGATTAGAGAGCTAAAAAAAACAGGTACTGTGTGTGAGCTTCACTTTTGTGGAACACGAAGCTGTTTAATGCCTCACCCTGAAATCTAAGAATAGTTGAAGATCACACATTATTCAATTAGCTGTTGTTTCCTGTTTGCAGTGATAATTGATTTAAATAGTGATCACTGAAGCTCTCAAAGAATGGGAGGTGGAATATACGTATTAAAGGGATAGTTCACCCAAAAAAGAAAATTTTTATAATAAAATTATAATTTATTAATGTGACCGTATGCCTCTCATTAAAAAGTCTCCAGCCTGGCTGCACTTGTTTGTTCCTGCTTTAAATGATGGCCAAACCCATACAATTAGTGCTTGGGAAAAGTTGGGGGTTCTTAACCCTCTTGGTACAGTGAGAAACTAAAGAGCTGTCCTGCCTGCGGACCTGCAATTAAAATGAGGGGAAGTCACTAGGATAATTTGGAATATGTCTTAAATCAGATTTTCTGTTGGAATGGTGAGTGCTAAAGAAGAGTTTTGGATGAACAGCAGACTGACCCCTGCCATGGTTCTGTTTTTAATTGGCTTCCAACAAAATTAAGCTCAAGTTTAGAAAAAGTCACTAAAAGATTGTTATCACAGTTATGGCAGGAAGATAACATCAGTTGCTGAAAAGGTCTCAGGCTGTCTCTACTGCTGCAGATGACCTTATGATTCAGTAAACTCATGACAACAAAAAAGTGCAATGAAATCTTTGATGGATAAATAAATTTACCACTGCTCCAATTACCCCAGACAGGATGGAATAAATTTAGTACTCAATAATTAATTGTTTTGAATAATCATGTCATATAACATACAGTCAAGTAATTTGGACATTTGAGTCATATTTTAAAATGAATGTCCTTGCATTAATTTTTTTTTAAATAATTTATTAATTGCATCTAGTGTGGAAGTTGCATGTGAAATTTAATTGGCGGGTACAATGAAAGTTGTACGCATACAATGATATCAAAGAAATTCAATTCAGTTTAATAAAAAATGTCAATTATGGTTCAGGTGACTGTCTCAAAAACATCAGTGCCCATAACTGAGTGCTCATGAGTAAATTAATTAATTAGTTCTCTGTGACTTAGGTTGGGTATCGTTTTAGCGATTCCAATTCTGATTCTGCTTATCGATTTCCAATTCCTATCCATTCCCAGTTTCTAATCCAATATGGTAAAAAAAAAAAAAAAAAATTAAGTCAAACATTTATATATATGTCAAACATATATCCTTTTGTCTTTTTGCAAAACATTCTGTTGCAGATGAACACCATGAACAAAAATCAGCAGCCTACCTAGCTAGACTAATATAAATTTCAAACATTATTAAAGAAAAGTATAATACAATAAGAACAAATAATATAATTAGCAATAGCACAAATAAATACAACTGAACAAAGTTCAGAAATTGAATTTAAAATAAAATTTAGATGAATGAATCCTTATTAAAGTAAAGTTTTTCAGTTAAGATCAGTGAGTGATTTTCTTTTTTGTTCTTTGATTGGCAGCAGGTTTATTAGGCTGCTGTCACTTTAAGTCCTCATGCACAGATCCATTAAACTGTTACACATGCGTTTTCTTTCTCAACTGTTTATGTTCACTTAAGACATAACCGACTGTGTTTACGAGGATATTTTGACATCATTTTGTGTGTATTTCTCCATTCAAGCGCAAGAAGATGGGAAAGAAAACTCAATTCAGTATTCGCATGCCGATTTGAGTTCTCTTTTGAGTGTTCTTTGGCATAAATGGTTTAAAATCATATTAAAATGCCCAAACATGATTCGATCATTATCGAATCATTTATCCACACATCATTCGATCATTATAATTCCAACCTTATCTGTGACTTATTTGTAGACTCTTGGCTCTGGTTTTCAGCATTTAATTAAAACATCTCTGCACTTTTGCTACAAGTCCTTTTGGGAAGCTCCTCCTTAAGATCTTGAAAGTCGTAATTATGATGTGATGTGCAATCATGTGATTTTGGTTAATAAAGTAATTGGAAATTTCATATTTCTTTTTCATTCACTGACAAAGAGATACTTTTTAACAGAGAGTGATGGGAAATGTAGTTTGGTTGCACATGCCTTTCGTCTAATGAACAAACAAATAAATTGAGTAGTGTTCTATTGCTATTCTTTATCAGAATAATTTATCACTAAAATGTTTTGCAATTCTTCATTAAAATAAATTGAACATTTAACATTCCCAATTACAGCTTATTATGAGCAATACAAATTTCCACCATGAATCTTTAATTGACACACCCCCAGCTCAGAAATTGGGCTTTTTGAATTACATCTGCGCTCATCTCCTAATAAGATCATTCTAGCACAACTTAAACACAGCAATAAATCTTAATTCTCCTCCTGTTCTTGGTTAATTATAATATCATTGTGCAATATTCTGACAGTCGTACTGTGAACCTTTTTTTTAAATGAAATGCGTCTTTATATTAAAAACAGCAGTTGCACATGATGCATCATGTTCTTCTGTCCATCCACACCAGCCTGTAGATGTACTTAACACATTCTTTGGCATTACAGCAAAAAGACAATGAACTGATCTCCAGGTGTCTGTGACATTATGATGGGTGGCCGTCGACGTTTCGAGGATGGCGTGATTAATGCTCTGTCAAGGGTTCAGGAGAGAACGTGGTGATGGCTGCGGCATCTGATTTGCATATCTACTCTAAATAAAAGCTGGTGAGTCATTGCTTTGAAGAGTGTTAAGAGGCTCCATGTGTCAACTCCTGTTGTGCTTTATAGATATCATTATGAGCTCCTGGGAATGCCACTGCAGTGGATTCACGTTTACATTGTTGCACTGCTCTAGAGGTGGTTGGCAGCAATGGCCAGGGGCAAGCATGCTTGATTTCTCTCTGGCTTCTTCATTCTGGGTTTTGGGATGACTCCTTTTAAACTTGAGTTTTAAATAAACATCAGCTCACAGCTGGGCAGCACACCTGTTTTTCTGATAGTGTTTAGACGGAATTCAAAACTGTTTTCATTTTTGGGTGAACTATATCTAAAAAAGGAGAGATATCATGAAAATCTGACTTTTTCCCATGTTTAAGTGTTATAATTGGGTCCCTGGTGCATCTATCAACCCAGAAAACATGACAAAGGACAACCCAGTAACTTTGTTTTGGTATGCCTTTCTCTGCAAGCATGTGAAAAAACGAGCCACTCAGATTTTGCCCCCCTAGTGACGTAGGAAGGGGATCTTATTGTAATATTATCGCCCCTTAATCTGCCCCTTTGTTTTTGCAAGTGACAACGGTGTACCAGTTCTAGCGCCATGGTAAAAGTTCAAACAAAGCATGCTAACTGTTCTGTCATTGGCTGCATAGACGAGCACAGAACACTATTTAGGCCATGTTGGGCTGCTTTAGAGAAGAGGAAGCTATGCCGTCATTTTACACGGACTGCTTCACAAAGAAGAATCAATTCAACACTGGATTTGCACAAAAGATTAACATGACGGCAAATGCTAGTCGATGAGTTGAATCAACTCCACAGCAACTACGTAAATTTATCCACTAACCGTTCAGAAACATCCAGTTGCATTCTTCAGTTGCAAAAGTTGTAACTTCTTCCTGAGTCTCTCCATCAGTGTCCGACTCTCATCATTTTGGCTGGGTGAGATTCTCCAGCTTTGTTGTTGACTGAAGCGTGAAGCTGTCAAAGCTCCGCCCTCTTTTGGGAAGTGGGACAGAAACAGCAGCTCATTTGCATTTAAAAGGACATGCAAAAACTATTTTTGCTCACACCCAAATAGGGGCAAATTTGACAAGTTATAATAAATGATCTGTGGGGTATTTTGAGCTGAAACTTCACAGACACATTCTGAGGACACCTGAGACTTGCATTACATCTTGTGAAAAGGGGCATAATTGGTCCCCTTTAAGGCAATCATTATAATTAAGGAAACATGATGTTATATTGGAAAACAGTATATGTACAGTCCAGTAGTCCTGTGGCAATATACTGTTTGCAATATAATGCAATTCACAGTGTGAATCATTGTGTTTCTTGCCAATGAGTCAGGACTTCACTTCCGCTATTGTTCTTTTGAGTCTTTCCTCAATATTGCCAACGGAGTCGTTTATGTTGCAGCTCACTGAACAGAGATAATCATGAGAAATCGACAACCTACACTTTAATTACTCTGGAGCTCTATAAAACTTGATGCACATTGAAGCAGAGCTCTAAAACCCAAATTCTACTAGGCAACTTCCAAGACTTGACTGCTTGAAAAGCCTTTTTTTTTTTTTTTTTTTTTAGATGTGAGGCAATTCACCAGGAGGTGTGGATTTGCCAATCCCGTTAACAGATCTGAAAGCTGGAGTGTGGAATTTTGTTTCTACTAGTACATAGCACATGAAACAAATGCCGCATTATGATGCACACGTACATCTTTTCCTCAGGGCAGGAATATGCAGAGATGTTTTCTGTCCCATGAGCATGGGAATAAAGCCATGCAATTCTTTGGCTTACAAATTTGGACTCATAAAATACATTAATAAACTTTATAGATGGAATAAATGAAACCATCTTAGGGCCATTTTGAACGTGAGCTTGTTTAAAATTCTTCTAACATCAAATCAGATCTGGTCCCTATAGACTAAAGCATCATAAATACATCTCTTTTGACATTGAATATGTAGGTGCTTTCATTAAACGTTCCATCTACTTCAGGATATGAAAACGGTTCTTCAGTAAGAACAAGGACACACAAAATGTACTTTTCTGTCATTTCAGAACTTTGTTGAAACATTTTTAAAGCAGCCAGTCTGTTCTCTGAGAACACACTGAACTGTTGCGTTTTGAATTTCCACTTTTAAAATAGAGTAACTGGAGCAAGATCCTTTCGAAAAAAGTCCCAGGTGAAAAAAAAATTAGACTTCCATAATGTAGAGTGCTCTATTTTCACACACTAATTTTGTACTTAATATACTAAAAATTCTTCTTTAGTACTTCTTAAGATAATCTCAAGAACATCTAAGTGTACTCAACCTTGAGACACCTTGAATATGAACTAAAATGTGCTTTTAAAATACTATCTCTGTATTAAAAATTGTATTTAGTTACCACTTGTAGTACACTTGTATGAAAGATGGGTTCAAGTGTACTTCAAGTGATAACTTTACAGATATAGTATGTTAAAAGCACATTTAATTTATATTCATGGTGTCTCAAAATAGCACAATTTTTAGTATATCAAAAGAGAACCTGTATTAAACAGGCTATTTAATAATTAATAATAATTAAGCTCAAAACTATGCATAAATGTGTGAAAATTATAATATATACTGTATATAGGCCTATATATAATCTCAAAACATTGTAAATGTCCAAATTATTAAATGTGAAAATGATAAAAAATTAGATATAAAAAATGTATTACGTAAAATTAAAGCATTTAAATCATGTGACAACCTGGCCCAAACTAACATTTCTCTGTGTGACAACTAGCCCTGCTTTTTTTGTTTTTTTTTGCTTTTTTTCCTCCAATTATTAAAATCATAGTCTAATATATGTGCCTGCTAATATTTTATAAATAAATAGTTCAGGTTCTTCCGATTCAAATTGTTTGAATTGTGTAATTATTATTGCTCATTAATGCGTGTTGTGACATGTTTGCACTAAATGCAATAAACAACATCTCCATTAATTGCTCTAATGAACTGCTAATGTGCAGCGTGAAAATACAATTACGACAAAACAGAGCTTCTTGTTTTTACATCGGCAACTCGCGGTCCTTGCTCAGTAATGACATAAACCGATATAATAAAGCTTAAAGTGTGTGCTTCAGAGAGAACGCCAGCTCTCCTGAGACACTGGAGACCTTCTCAATTTTTAGACACGTCAAAGGAAAATTCAATCCACTGTATTTATTCCCTTCATTTTCAGAGACTGGGGGAGATTCTTTTTAGTGGATCGACATTTTTATTGATTCAGTGCCATATTCTGTCCTCATTTCAGAGAGAACATCAAGCTGTGTCTTTTCCCTTCTTGATGTTAAAAGTTGGAAAGAGGTTTGGAGAGGGAACACTTTTTAAGCCCAAACTATAAAGATACGTGCACCGCTCCCTTGAGAGAGGCTGACTCATCCAATGAGAGCCTGTAACTCATATATCGATAAATTCCACTGCCAATTCAACATCGCAGGCATCTCCTTCTAATTGATCACGGACATCTGTTGTCATTCAGTCCTAAACAAGATGTCAGCTTTGTTGACTGCAATCACTTACGCTGATGACTTCTCTCAACAAGTGAAAAATAAACAGTACACTTACTGCAATGAGAGGTTGGCCAAGCATCTCAATATCTTCGCCTCTCCACACCCTTAAATGAAGCTTTTTTTTTTGGCTAAGAGGTGTCTTTCGATTTATGCTCACATGGAATTGGCTGATGCATGACCCTGCGTCTGAATAAATCAACAGCGTTTAATTAAGTAAATTCAGACGTGTCTCTCAACATTGGTTTCGGATAGGAATAGGTTTGTGCGAATGAAGTCATTTTTATACATCCCATGCCTCGAGTGCGTGAATGAAACATGATTTGACGGCGAAGAGTCGTTTTACGCACAGTGGAGCTTTACGTTTGTTCTTTTTGCACAATTAGCAACTTTAATGATGGTGATTAATTAACAGGATAAATCAAACTGATTGATGGGTGCAATCCTCTGATGATCTGTTCAGTCTGTGCTTCGCAGAGAGAGCTCAAAGTATCAACCTTGGAGCTAATGAACACCAATTAGTGCAGTAGATGACTTTGGTACGCCTTTGTTTAGGCTCACACTCGTCGTCCCTAATGAAAAAAGTACAACCATGTGTTGAAATATCCACATAATGATGTGGATGGAGATGACCAAGGAGACCTTTTCACACACCAATTAGACAATTCTTTAATGGCATTGTTCTAAAAATTCTTTTTTTAGCCTTCCACACTCATATATAGGAAGTGAAACTTTTGCCCGAGGTAATTATTCCTCAGGATTTTTAAACCTGGATGTGTACTCTGTGACTTATTATGAAATTTCACCATCTTAAGTAGACTAGACACTTCTCGGATGGCCTCTCGGAGGGTATTTCTGTGCATTGTAGCATCGCACCTTGATTATCTGCTCTGAGGGATACACTTCCGCATCCATCCAGAGATACAATTGGTGGCTGATTATGTAAATAACACAATGCTGAATGAAGCATGAAGATGTTTTACTGATCAGTCACTTGGACTCCATGTACTTATATGCCCATTAAAGGGGTTGTTCACCCAAACATGAAAATTAGGTCATTATTTACTCACCATCATGTCGTTTGCAATCTGTACAAGTTTGTTCTGTGGATGATATTTCAAAAAAATACTTTGAAAAATGTCTGGGTTGTTTGTTGACTATCACTGAAGAAAAAAAACAGTGTTGAGAGGTGTATTGGACCCTATTGACTCGTACCCTATAAAAAGATGCTACAGTAAAAACCTATTAATTGGTTACAGGTTATCTTACCATATAAGGTGAAAAATTGTAAATGGTTTAACTTTGCATTATATGTAATTTTACTGTAAAGTACCAGCAAATTTATAATTTTTGCAAGTAAAACCTACAAATTACTGTTTAATTTATAGTGAAAAGCAGTAAAAGGACATTCCCAGAGGTCCTTGTGTGACATATCACAATTACATTTTACACAATATACACAATTATTTTATTTTAATAGTTTTCTTTGTATTTTTATTATCAGTAATGTAAATTAGTTTTGTTAAATTTTATGTAATTTAGTTAATGTTTTTACTTTAAATTTAACAGGATATTGATGGACAAAACCAGTTGAAATATTCTTGAAAAATCTTTCAGCAAAAAAAGAAAACCAAACGGGTTTAGAATGACATGAAGTGAGTGAAAAATGAAATTTTTAAATGTTTAATTTGAATTAGTGATAATTCAAGTAAAAAGAAAAAAAATACCATATAGTACATAAAAATTAGGAAAAACAGAAACCTACAATATAAAAACAGACATCACAGGGCAAAATGTGTTAGCATTTTACTAGTTTTTCTTCATTTGAAACTGCTATGGCATCGGGGAAGATGCAAGGGCATTAATTTGCATTATAAGATTTTACCTAAAACCCATTCAGACAGTAAAACACAAATGTTTCAGACGCTTAAAGGTGCCCTAGAACTTTTTTTAAAAAGATGTAATATAAGTCTAAAGTGTCCCCTGAATGTGTCTGTGAAGTTTCAGCTCAAAATACCCCATAGATTTTTTTTAATTCATTTTTTTAACTGCCTATTTTGGGGCATCATTATAAATGAGCCGATTCAGGGCTACTGGCCCTTTAATTCTCGTGCTCCACGCCCCAAGAGCTCGCGCTTGCCTTGAACAGCATAAACAAAGTTCAAACAGCTAATATAAACCCTCAAAATGGATCTTTACAAAGTGTTCGTCATGCAGCAGGTCTAATTGCGTAAGTACAGTGTTTATTTTGATGTTTACATTGATTCTGAATGAGTTTGAGGCTGTGCTCCGAGTCTAACGGCTAATGCTACACTGTTGGAGAGATTTATAAAGAATGAAGTTGTGTTTATGAATTATACAGACTGCAAGTGTTTAAAAATGAAAATAGTGACGGCTCTTGTCTCCGTGAATACAGTAAGAAACGATGGTAAATTTAACCAGAGTTAACAGTACATTAGCAACATACTAATGAAACATTTAGAAAGACAATTTACAAATATCACTAAAAATATCATGTTATCATGGATCATGTCAGTTATTATTGCTCCATCTGCCATTTTTCGCTATTCTTCTTGCTTGCTTACCTAGTCTGTTGATTTCCCTGTGCAGATCCAGACGTTCTGCCCTTGTCTAATGCCTTTCATAATGTTGGGAACATGGGCTGGCATATGCAAATATTGGGGGCGTACACCCCGACTGTTACGTAACAGTCAGTGTTATGTTGAGATTCGCCTGTTCTTCAGAGGTCTTTTAAACAAATTAGATTTATATAAGAAGGAGGAAGCAATGGAGTTTGAGACTCACTGTATGTCATTTCCATGTACTGAACTCTTGTTATTTGACTATGCCAAGATAAACTCAATTTTTCATTCGAGGGCACCTTTAAATAAGATTTAATTTTAAATTTAAGATTTAGTTCACAAACAGCTGACAGTTTTGACATAAATATGATTTTCTTTTACAATAATAAATCCTATAATTTGGCATTAGTAACTTACTTTTCACACCATCAGTCATGTGCGCACTCAGGCTCGACTTTAATCTTGCTCTGACCGGATCACTTGAATCAGTGAGTTGTTGACTCGAACAGATGCAATCGGGTCTGTCCAATTCACGAATTAATCATACAGTGCGCTTTGTGAAACAATTTAGCAGGCTCATTGAAAAGAATCAGCTCGTTCAAGAATCGGACACCACTATTACGTCTCTGGGTGATGATTTCTTCAGTTTAAAATAAAGACAAAATGACATGATTTTATGAAATGTAGTGTAGTAAAAAGTACAACATTATACTTTGTATGTTGCGAAGTAAAAGTTTCCCAAAATAAAAATACTCAGACAAAGTACAGATACTTGAAAAATGTACTGAAATAAAGTAACAAAGTAAAAATACTGGTGTTTTGTAGTTGGTCTACTACTAAGGGTCTCTGTATACTTAATGACTTAATTAAGTCTTTTTTTTTCATCCCTGTCAGCTAAATTAAACTTTAAAAATTAAAAGAGTCATCTTTTCCAGTCCTTCCAATTGAGGCATTTTATTCAAAAACAGTTTCACCACTTTCCCAACCACCTCTCTGAATCTGAAATAATTTTTTTTTTTACTCTTGACCATGGACAAAGTTGGCTGATATCTACCCTTTATGGCAAAATAACTTCCTTATCCCCATCTCCCACTGACACTCTCAAAGAGTCCTGGGAGCATGACTTGGGCTTTAACATTTCCGAGAATCAGTGGAAGAACATTCATAGTCTAGTGCATTTCTCATCCAACTGTGCTACACATGCCCTAATGCAATATAAAGTGAAACACAAAGCACACTTTACCAACGCTAAATTAGTAAAGATGTTCCCTAACAGAAGTGATGCCTGTATTGGATGTAAACAATCTCCGGCTTACCACATACAATACATATATTTTAGACTTGTCTAAAGCTAATAGACTATTGTCAGAGTTGTAAAGAGTACCTGTAAACCATACCATTGAGTAAGAGTACAGATAACATACAGTGAAAATGACTCCATTAGTTACAAGTCACCATATGTTTGAGGAAAAGTCTTAAGAGTATCTGATTTTAACAGTACTTAAAAATTTAAGTACTAAACATAGGCTCAAAGATGCACTAGTTCTCAACACCTAAGAGACATGCCAGTGAAAACAAGAAACCGTTGATTTGTGAGGAGAGCAATCACGTTAATTCTGAAGTCAAAATAAAACTGAACACCTCAACATTGCAATAAATCAAGGTTGACACAACAGCCTCTTCAACATCTACACTCAAGTCTCAGTTAAGCTAAGTGCTCTAAAAAGGGATAAATAAACCAATATCCTTCAAAAAGGTGTTTTCAGTGTAACAGATAAATAAAATAATGTTGAGTAAAATTAAATATTCAAAGCCTACTTGCATTGTACATGCTGTTTTCGGCCTCAACACCAACTGCAGCCATCCAAGACAGCAACATAATGTGGATAATACATGTGGATTACACACGGACAAGATGTGGGCCGGGTCTGGGCCAACATTATATTGTGTTGCTGTCAGGGATGTCCTCATCTCATATGTGCAACACCTGTGATTCAGCAACTCTTAAACCCATATTTACGATAATTCCGAGATCATTCTGTGTGAGTAAGGGCAAAATGCACAAGATATAGTACCTTCAATGCCTTGTAGATGGCAGAAATAAACATGCTTCAGAAAAAGTTAGGTGCCAAATTCAAAATCTAACAAGTAATTGCATTACTCATCACAAATGTATTGGAGTACATATTCTTATTCAAACATGTAGTCAAGTAGAGAGTAAAAGTTGCTAATATCTTTGATACTCAAACTACCAAGTAGCCAAAAAGATACTTAAAAGGTACAGTAACTAATTACATTTACTCTGACTATTGTTTCAGACTCTTTTACAGACCCTCAATACCAACATTGTCCCTAACACCTTAACTGCCCTGTTTAATTTTCTTTCATTTCTGATTATACCTATAAAATGGAGCGTGTTAGTGCCCTTGCAAAATTGCTAGCCAGATGTGTCATTCTCATCAAATGGAAGCACTCTTCCCCACCAACGCATGAGTAGTGAATGCGAGAGGTATTACAGTGCATCCAATTTTAAAAATTGAGATACTCTCTGAAGGGATCCTTGAGCTCTTTTCATATGACCTGGAACCCTTTACCTGCTATTATTGATGTTCTTATTAATGGGCCAGATAATAAAGTGGACTGGACCTGCTGATTAGAGAGCTCTGGTGAGAGGTTTGATCCTGTGTCTGAATTTATTATTTATTTATTTATTCTTTTTTTTTTTTTTCATATGTGGCTTGGATCGGGGGAAGGGGATTTGACTGTGTTTTGTGTACTACTACTTAATTTTATTTCCTGTCAGGTGCCTTGTGTTTCATTATAGGGCTTTTCACACTTGAAATGGTTAACCCTGGGTCATTCTAAACCCTGGGTAAATGGAATCCTGGGTTATCTTGCTTCACTTTTCATAATATCCCTGGGGTTAACAATTAAGCCTGGGTATTCATAAGATGATGTTTAACATTGTACATCCATAAACCCTGGGTTAACGTTCTTATTTGCATATTTGCAGTGTCAGTGTCATTGATTGGATAAACGCAACACGCAACTTGTTTACATACAGTAGTTCTAGCATTGCGCATCCTGTATTGCCGACTGTACTATCGAGTTTATAATGAATGGACATTTCGGACTATAAAGGTAAGAATGAAATGATCTCTTCTTCACTCAAATTTTCATGTTTTCTGTCAGCATTTGACATTTTTCCTCTCAAATGCTAAATTTACTTTTTATATACATTGTGAGTGTTTCTGTGACTGTCTAAAGCATGTAAATATGAGGCGCACGATTGGTTGTCCGTTGCTAATCATTTAGTTATAACACCTTATAGGGCCCTATAAAATCTGTTTTATTTTTCCCCAAATTCCGATTTATTTTTTCCCAAATTCATTTTTTTCCGTTTTAATTTTTCTGGATTCCGTTTTTTTCCGTTTTATTCATTTTTTGACTCCATTTTAATGGTTAAATTAAATTTTAGCAATCAAAAAGCATGTCTAATTAATTGAAATAATTAATCTTGTCCAATTTACCAACAATTTAATAAAAGTTTAACAAAAAAATTATGATAAACGTTTTATTCTTTCCCTTCAACTTTTATTTTTACCAAATTCTGTTCTCTGGATTCCATTTTAATGGTTTAATTCCATTTTAATAATCAAAAAGCATGTCTAATTAATTGAATTCTTAAAAACAACAATATTTATTAATTAAAAATATATATTTTTATGATTTTTTTTTCAGAAGTTCTGTTGTGTATTTACATTTTTTCTGGCAATCAAATGAACGCATACCATTTAATTTATCTTTTAATCATGAAATTAAACTTTTTTGTCAAACAATGTGCTGCACAACAGAGCTACTGTTAAAATTAAAACATGGAAGAAACACTAAGATTATATATTTATTATTATATAAATATATTTTAATAATTTATTGTTAAATTAATTTATCTAAATTCTACTGTACAACAGTAAGGGGGTCGCACACCGGACGCGAAGCTCGGCGCCGCGCAGCGTCGCGTCTCTGACAACTCACCGGCCGCGCACACACAGTGCTGGGTAGTAACTGATTATATAATTTGATTACATAATCAGATTCCAAAAATTATATAAGATTATATGTTTTAAAATACAGAGTACAGTTACATTTTTATTGATTACATGATACTTAATATTAACAAAATAGCAGTATTATTCATCATTACATTTTATAAATCTTTATTTATAAATCATATTCTCATTAAATTTTCTTTTCTAAAACAGCCTATTATTGCTGATACATGTTCTTAAAGGATATAATTACGTAGAAAATTGAGGGCACACATAATCAAATAAAATATTTAATATTTTTTGTTTTATTTAGAAATAAATGAAACATTTTTTATACTTAAATAAAAAATATTTAACTTTAATAATTATATAATAATAATTAATAATAAATAATAATTACTTTATTACCTTTTCATCAACTTCATCAAACCCTGTCATAATGTAATTTTTAATACACTTCATGTTGTTAACACATTTTCAACATAATGTTTTGTATTATATCAATATGGCACATGATTATCCTATTCAAATCTATGTGATAAACACGCTAGGTCAAAAGAAATCTAAACAATCAGATTATATTACCTAAAATGTGTAATCTATTAAATTATGTAACTAACTTGTTTTCATCATTTAATTTGTATTCAGTAATGGACTACAATTTGTAAGTAATCTACCCAGGGTCCAAAAGATAAGAAAAAGAAAATAACTGATTTTTTTTTTTTTTTTTTGCACATGTACACTTACACATTTATCACATTTTTGTTACTTTTTAGTAAATCAACTACTAAACTACTATGGATCTTAGACTTAGACACCTGTGTGTGTGTGTGTGTGTGTGTGTGTGTGTGTGTGTGTGTGTGTGTGTGTGTGTGTGTGTGTGTGTGTGTGTGTGTGTGTGTGTGTGTGTGTGTGTGTGTGTGTGTGTGTGTGTGTGTATGCATGATTATTGACACAATCCAAAGACAAGTAAGGTTTTAAGTCTAAGATCCATGGTAGTTAGTTTACTAAAAAGTAACAAAAATGTGATAAATGTGTAAGTGACAGGATTAATCTCATTGGTTACGCAGCTTCCGGAAGAGGTTTGATCTCGTGCATCATTCATGTTCGGTTGAGTATTTGTTGTTTGTGTTTAGTATGTTTTTATATTTAATATGTGAGTAAAAGCCTAAATTAAATCTGTTCGTCATAAAAAGCGATCGAGTCTCTTCAGAAAATTTGGACTTAACTGCTCGAGTCATATGGATTAGTTTTTTGATCTCTTTATACATTTTTTGAAGTGTCAAAGATCAAGTTTCAAAGGCAGTCTATGGAGAGACAGACATATCTCAGATTTAATCAAAAAGATTAGTGCTCATGTGAACAGCGTCAGCCAATACTGAGCTGGTGTTTTGACGTAGAACGAGGAAGCACTGCACTGTGTTTAGTAGGGGTGTGACGAGACAGGTATCTCACGAGACGAGACGAGAGATTGAGTTCACGAGATGAGACGAGATAAGATTTTTACCAGTGCCTAAGGAAGTCGACCGGAAGTTGAAGTCGGCCGCGTGCCGCCATCTTGTAGCAGAACTTTACTTGCGTTAGCATCCCATTGACTCCCATTCATTTTGGCGTCACTTTGACAGTGAATAACTTTACATCTGAGGCGTTTAAAGACTCCATTTGTCCATTATTTATTTCTAAATATACACGACAATGTATAAAGGGCTCCATTACCTTCTATGTTACATTATGGCCCCGTAGAAACAGTTTTTGTAAAAAATAGGCTAACGATTGCGTCATAACCACTCGACTCTCTGTCGCACAGTAGAGAAATTACCGTACAGACAGGAGGAGAAGCTCGCAGGCAATAGTATGCATTAACTTAATATGGCGTACTGGCGTTACATTTAAAAATACTATACAAAATAATTAATCAGAATACTTACTCCTGCTCACTCACGCCAAAGAACTCCCCGCTCAAGCTCGCCGTCTCTGCAAGATTAACGATGGCAGTTTGCACGCACAGCTACTAGAAGATTTACATCTGTCAGACAGGTTGCGGACGTCATCAAGCTTAGTGTGAGTCTGCGCGTCAGAAACGGAAGTGCTATAAATCGCTAAAAATGGGCTTCACTTGTCTCAATTGAGTTTCAATGGGGTCGCTGTGTCCATTTCTTTTACTGTCTATGATGAAACCGCGCTTCCGCGTCATTCATTTCAGAGTCACACAGGCATGCAGGATTCATGTTTAAATAGTCTTTTTTGCGGTTAAATATTCACAGACACTAGTCTATATCGTGATTTAATTTAAGTGTACTGACCTGCTTTTAATTCATCCATCAAAAATTTGACAAATTCCGTGACATTCCGCGTTATATAGTAAATTCCGTTTTTATGACTGGATTCCGTGATCACGGAAATTATAGGGCCCTACTTATCGTTTCACATTGTACAAGTTTGGCACCGCAATGCTCCGAAGCAGGGTTTCATAACCCCCAGTTTAAAAGCGGTGCTAACCCTGCTTCTAAATTACAAGTGTGAAACGTTCTTTTACCGGGGTTAAAAGCGGTGTTTAGAATGACGATAACCCGGGGTTAAGCGCAGTGTGAAAAGCCCTATTGTGCAACAGTTGCAATATCTTTTATAAGTCTTCAATAAAAAGAAGTGGAATATGGACACGACCAATGAAGTGAGAATGTCTAATGTTTTTGGTCAGAGCTCTAGTGACAATCCTGCAGGAATAGTTTGGAAATTATGTGCATAATCATGTTAGGGCAACACATTGGGATGAAAAAAAAAGCAGAATAAAGGAGCGGAATGAATATGATGCTCCTAATCAGTGCAAAGTCGCGCGTGTGTGTGTGTGTGTGTGTGAGGGGGCAGTGACAGGGCAAAGCTGCACGCTCTCTGTGTAGTCACAGAGGAAAAGGCCACAAGTCATTGATTCTGTGTCACTGAAACATGATCAAAGATCGTCCAGAAACATTCCCACGGGATTGAATGCCCTATCTAGAGAAGACACCAAATGAGGTCACTTTTGCTCAACGATAAATCAAGAGAAGTCAGGATATTTGGTATTAATGTTCTGTTTTGTGTTTTTAAAGGATTAGATCACTTTCAAATTAAAATTACCCCCAGCTTTACTCACCCTGAAGCCATCCTAGGTGTATATGACTGTCTTCTTTCTGATGAACACAATCTGAGATATTTTAATAAATATCCTGAGCTGAAGAAAGTGCTTCCATCCACATCCATCCATCATAAACTTATTCTACATGGCTCTGGGGGGTTAATAAAGCGATTGCTTCTGAAGCGAAGCAATCCATTTGTGTAAAAAAAAATCCATATTTAACAAGTTATGAAGTAAAATATCTAGCCAAACCGCCTTCTGTATTCAAGCTATGTAGAAAGTGTAAACTGGTGTCGGTTCAGTTACACTTTTTCCGTAAGTTGAATAGGGAAGGCGTAGTAAGCTTTTTGAACTGCAAGAGTTTTACACTTTCTTCGTAAGTTGAATACGGAAGGCCGTCTGGCGGAAGCTAGATATTTTACTTTGTAATTTGTTAAATTTTTTACACAAATGCATTGCTTTGCTTCAGAAGGCCTTTATTAACCCACCAGAGCCGTGTGGACTATGCTTATGACGGATGGATGTGGATGGAAACACATTCTTCAGCTCATACTTGTACCCGTTCACTGCCATTATAAAGCTCGGATGCGTCAGTATATTTGTTAAAGGGATAGTTCACCCAAAAATGAAAATTTAATGTTTATCTGCTTACCCCCAGCGTACCCAAGATGTAGGTGACTTTGTTTCTTCAGTAGAACACAAAAGATGATTTTTAACTCCAACCGTTGCCATCTGTCAGTCAAATAATGGGAGTGAATGGGAACTCGATCAGTAAGAGTCGAAAAACCTTGCATAGACAAATCCAAATTAAACCCTGCGGCTCGTGACGACACATTGATGTCCTAAGACACGAAACAATAGTTTTTTGCGAGAAACCGAACAGTATTTATATCATTAAACACCACTATGTCAAACTGCGTTCAGCACTCGGTTAGTGAGGTCTGATCGTGCTCTGACAACGGCAGTGTTGCCTAGCACTCATTGAAGTATAAGTGTGAAACATCACTGCCGTTGTCAGAGCACGATCAGACCTCACTAAACGAGTGCTGACATAGTTTGACATAGTGGTGTTTAATGATAAAAATTCTGTTCGGTTTCTCGCACAAACCGATCGTTTCGTGTCTTAGGACATCAATGTGTCGTCACGAGCCGCAGGGTTTAATTTGGATTTGTCTAAGCATGTTTTATTTACTCTTATAAAAGAAGTTCCCATTCACTCGCATTATAAGACTGACAGACAGCAACAGTTGGAGTTAAAAATCATCATTTGTGTTCTACTGAAGAAACAAAGTCATCTACATCTTGGATGTCCTGGGGGTAAGCAGATAAACATCACATTTTCATTTTTGGGTGAACTATCCCTTTAAAATATCTCTGAAAAAGAAAGAAGAAAGTCATATACATCTAGGATGGCTTGAGGGTGAGTAAAGCTTGGGCTAATTTTCATTTGAAAGTGAACTAATCCTTTAAAGTTTACAAACTAAACTATCCTAATTTTGTTTTTTTCCCCCCCCAAAAAATTATTAAGTTGCTAATATTAAAACATCTTTTAATGCGATCAGTTACTACTAACACACACCATAAAAACTGACTGTGTAACTACTTCTACCTGACCTGACCCTTAAAATTGCTTTCAATGGTGTTACCTAATGTAGTCTGATTGATTCAGTTGTATTGAATAATGTATATTGAGTTGAATAAAACTTATATATTTAGGTTACCTAACAAAAAAGAGTGACGTTTTTCTTACGAAACTGCCCTGAACAAAACATGTTTTACAGTGCAATGCCGTGTCTCTAAAGCATTTTAGTTTAAAAGCTGCGGCACAAAAGAAAATTAAGTACACTTTGGTTAAAATATTCATGGAATTGCACTTAGGTAGTGCAGTTAGTTGGCAAGGTACTTCAGTAAACAATCATTGCGTGCAGTACGAGATTTGAATTGCTTACACAGATAATTTTAATATGCTTTTTCGGTTTACCAATAAAACAATACTCCACAGTACCTAAATTATACATTGATAAACTGAAATACCTGTAAATAACATACACTTTTTGCACACTTTTTATTGGGATGCTTACATACATATGTTTAATGTTGCAAGGTCTTCTTTAAATCTTAAACTCCTTATAACAAATTCAGAGGGACTCGAAGCCAGCAGCAAGCCCTAAAGGTATTCTTAAGGGGAAAAAAAGGCACCTTGACGCACCAAGAGACAAAAGAGTTTTTTCAGCAAGCATTTTTAAAACAGTGATGCTTGACCCATATGTTGTCAAACCCCAATTGAGTAGTACATCACGATTTCGATCCATGAAAAATCTTATATTGTGCTTCACTGTTATTGTCATCAGGGATATTATACGTTCACATTAATTTTTTTTGCTCTGATATTGTTTTCTTCTAGTGTTCCCAGAAGAGTGTGTCTTCATATGCTTCTTGAAGATTGCAATGGGTTCCGCTGTTCAGGTGAAGTTCATTCTAACATGCACTTTTTAATAGCAAATAGGTAGTATTCTAAAACAACCCTCATTTGCATAGAAAAAGAGATAGATTTGCTTTGAAAACGATGACTATGATGTTATTTCAGCACAATTCCGGCACATTCAGTGATTGGTTACACTGTATAGTGGGTGGTTTGTGAATATCGCAACTGGTGTAACTGTTTTGTGAATTTGCCCTACATTGTTTATTTCCTTACTGTTTTATAATCTCCTGCTTAAGTAGCGATTTTTGTATTAAAGACAGGGAAGACCTGAGGAAGTTTACAGGATATCTCAGTTAAATTAAGATGTCAGTGCAGTTGACTAAAATGTATGATTGATTCTCATGCCAAACCCAAGATCTTCTCATGAGGGTGACTCATGTCATGTCATATCAAATCACATTGTCAGGCCCACCAAATCGCAAAGCCAGAAGTGTCAGAAAAAGGTAAAAGACAGGGATCCTACACTTTCTGTGACAGGTACTCAAAACTTTATGAGTTAAATGAAACCAGAAAGGGACAGGTGCAATAGAGCATGGCATTTCTGGAAGGATATCTGTGCCTTCTCATTATCTCAAGGTGATTCAATAACAAAGGCCAACAGTGAAGAATGTGGAAAAGTGGAGTTTTGTTCATTCAGAATTTGTTTATTTGATTTAACTCCATACAGTCTACATATAATAAAATGAAATGAAATGAAAATGAAATAAGGGCCTGAAAAATTGGTTTCAGGAGGACCTCAAGAGGTCAAATTAAATATTATATGAACTGTTTTATTTTATATTTATTTATTAGAATATTATATTTATTTACAATTATTGCAACCCTATCAACAAAATTGTCTAAATGCAGTGATTTGTTTTATCATTTTCTAGTAAAAATGTTGCAAGTTAGCTAGTTAAAGACCAGTTACTGGTTTGTATTTATTGATTACAATGAATATAAAATTAATATAAGCTAAAGTATTTTAGAATTAGTTAAAGTAAAAAATAAAATAAAAAAATATTAAATTGTAAAAATAGTTATTAAATATTTATATTATATTTTATGTAAAAGTATTTTAAGTGAGCAATAAGGTATGAAAGGCTGTGCTGTATCATGAATAAGTCACGGCTGAAGGGCGTTGTTAGGCAAGACGTGAAGCACCTTATTGCTTTTATAAAATGGTTACCACAGAATACAAATATTAAAGCCAAAAAAATATGTATCAATGAAACTTTCATGAAGTAAAATCACTAAAAGCCTTCCTTTCACCAGAAAAAATAGTGCCTGACTGTGAACAGCAATAGAAGTTACATTATTACACCATTAGATGGCGGCAAAGACTGCCTTTATGAACGAGTCACTTATTAGCAAAGACTTTTATATTGAAAAGACTACATTTTTGTAAACACAGAACAAGACGCAACTGACAAATGCTTCGACTAGCACTGTCAGTTATGGGAAAAACCTTTAATTGTTAAAAGGACAAGATATTGCATATTTTTTTATTATGAACATAGGACTGACCTGAAGGAAAATGCTAAATCTAAATGCAGGTAATACTATCTCACAATACTCTTCTACATAATACAGGAAGTTTCAGTGAACAATATCAATTGAGAACAAACAGTTTACGTTGCTAAGAGTGGCTGCTATGGGTGTTGTGTAGTGATACACAGCCGTTGGGTGAAGCGGTCATAGCCGTGTTTTATCGTGAAAAAAATACAGCTATTGACCAATCAGAATCAAGGACAGGAACTAACCACTTTATAATAATAAATTAAAAATGATATATTTTTGATAATTTGATATTTGATAACAGGGAAATCATGCAGTAACACAGCTCTTACATTTTTTTTTTTTTTTTTTTTAAATATGAATGAATCGAATGTCAATACAAAAGGTTTTGAGGTTATGGCAAAATATTTTGAGTGATGTAGTAACAAAAGACATATATTGAGGCCAAATAAGTATATGTATATGTTTTGTAATTGTATGTCATATTTTGTTAATACGAAACATTTAAATAAAGTGAGGGGGGAAACCACCCCCCCCACACCAACTTTGACCTAGATTTAACTAAGATTGCTTTTTAAAAAGATCAAAAAATACAATCCGTGTAAACAATTCAAATGAACGATGCTTAAAATAGCAAGATAGAAGAACTCCTCATTCAGGAGTAAAAGAACTAAGACTGCACATTGTGTTCATGTTTGCTGTAAACTAATACATTTCTTAATGAACAGACCTGTGGGTGGCAGAACAAAAGATAAATTTCAGTTCTTCTGTAAGACACTGTTTAGCTTTTGAATTTTAAATTAAGACAATCCTTTGTTCCTTCCCCACAATTAGGCATGTCTTCGCAAAATATCCATCAATATAACAAAGCTTCCCATCGCAGAACAACAAGCTCCAAATTATCAATGGAAAACTTAATTAGGCCCAGAAATGCAAAGTAACAAATCAAAGATGTGTGTGGAGCAGAGGAGACCATCACCTCTCACTCTGAATGAATAATTAAGCCAGATGATATTTTGCTCATGTTTGACGCTGTGTGTGATTTAGGCTTTGCGGTGCTGATCCAGTTGGATTTAGAGTATCGTGGCCTGAGGGGGGTGAGATCGGCGCTCTGAGCCCTGACCTCATCTGCTCTCCCCGTCAGCCAAGAGCTCCTTGTATTTTAAGAGACCTAAAGGACTCACTGCTCTCAATGAAATTTCCAAATGCATGCACCTAAAGGACAGTTGCCTGATGGGGTTGCAGTAACATGATTTTGGAGCTCTCTGTTTTTTTTATAACTTTCCACTGTTTGGACTATAATGCTGGATGACATTTACGTACCCATGAGCAATTGGATTTTAACAAGCTTATTAAAACTTATAGGGTACAGCTGATGAATTCAGACATGTCTGTCAGACAATAAAGTCTCCGCTGTATTTTCATTATGATTCAATCCATCTGAGATTAAAGACTAGTACAGTCCTTATGGCGTTGGCAGTGAAGTGTGCAACCAGTGGACTCTGCTATCCCATAAGCCCACCAGAATTGAGGGCCCATCAGATAATAAAAAAGGTACACTGTGAGGCAGGAAGCTCTTTTCAAGTGTTAGTGTTATCGATTCAAAGATCGATAGTCAAGAAGTAAGTTCTTCATCAAATTCAGTACATACTGTACTATAATGGTACACAGACAATTATTCCATGAAAAATATTGGACCTAATATTGTTTTACAGTCACTGATTTTACTTTTTGATATATTAAATACAAAAAACATATATTTAAAAAGTATTAAATCTTATATAAAATACTAAAAGAATTTTTAGTCTCTCTGTAGTCAATAATTTTATCCCTTAAAACTCATCTTTGATCACCAACATAACACATTTAAATGTTTTTTTTCCTGTGAAAAAAAATGTCTTCATGACTTAAAATAGCTTGAATGTAACTCTACACCCTTGCTTCATTTAGTATGTGAATCTATGAATATGCTAATTAGCCCCGCCTCCACTCACTCACACAAGCTCAGAGATCCGCTCGGTCAACTTACTGAGGTAAACGCCGCACAATGGTATTGTTTTTTTTTTTTTACAAGGTCGGACACATAATGGTAATTAATATGATTAGCCATTTGCTTGACTACATTATCAAACAGCTAGTAATATGTTACTAATGTTACACAAACCGTTCACCATCTCAGTCTGCCTTCTAAAAATCAGTATCCTTATAAACACTTTGAACAACTCAGAATGTCAATAGTATAAAGTTCATCATAACATCGTAATATACATCATACACTCACTATATTGCTAAATTTACTCGATATTTCATATCATCAAAATATACCGGGATAACCTGGCATCTCTTGAGACTCCCCTGCTTTACAGCGGTTATAGTTAATGATATGCTAAAGCCCGTCGGCACGTTGATGTGATTGGTTACAAGGTAGTTTGTGATGTAAGAAACGCCAGCAATTTCAAACTGCGTTTTTGAAACCCTCTTTAGATCACTGCAGTTTTAAAGAGAAAATAACTCCGCATCGGTGCTGACTTATGAATTTGCACATGGTTTGTCTTAAAGCATATTAAAAACACCACATACATATAAACAACATTAAAAAGGTGCCCTAGAACTTTTTTTAAAAAGATGTGATATAAGTCTAAAGTGTCCCCTGAATGTGTCTGTGAAGTTTCAGCTCAAAATACCCCATAGATTTTTTTTTTTTATTCATTTTTTTAACTGCCTATTTTGGGGCATCATTATAAATGAGCCGATTCAGGGCTACTGGCCCTTTACACAGCTAATATAACCCTCAAATGGATCTTTACAAAGTGTTCGTCATGCATGCGTCGGATTATGTGAGTACTGCATGCTGATTATTGTTTACATTTGATTCTGAATGAGTTTGAGGCTGTGCTCCGTAGCTAACGGCTAATGCTACACTGTTGGAGAGATTTATAAAGAATGAAGTTGTGTTTATGAATTATACAGACTACAAGTGTTTAAAAATGAAAATAGCGACGGCTCTTGTCTCCGCGAATACAGTAAGAAACAATGGTAACTTTAACCACATTTAACAGTACATTAGCAACAAGCTAACGAAACATTTAGAAAGACAATTTACAAATATCACTAAAAATATCATGATATCATGGATCATGTCAGTTATTATTGCTCCATCTGCCATTTTTCGTTATTGTTCTTGCTTGCTTACTTAGTCTGATGATTCAACTCTGCACAGATCCAGACGTTCTGCCCTTGTGTAATGCCTTTCATAATGTTGGGAACATGGGCTGGCATATGCAAATATTGGGGGCGTACATATTAATGATCCCGACTGTTACGTAACAGTCAGTGTTATGTTGAGATTCGCCTGTTCTTCAGAGGTCTTTTAAACAAATGCGATTTATATAAGAAGGAGGAAACGATGGAGTTTGAGACTCACTGTATGTCATTTCCATGTACTGAACTCTTGTTATTTAACTATGCCAAGATAAATTCAATTTTTCATTCGAGGACACCTTTAAAAACTTTTTTTTAAACATTAAATGAAGTGCCATAAGTACCAAGGAAATTCAAAGATGGATGTCTAGAAGTGAGTTCTTCATCGAATTTAGTAAAAAAAAAAGTGCCATAGGTAAATATTTAAATAGTAATATTAAATGTTAAAAGTTTATATAAAATATTAATGTTTTATTTTTAATGGTTATAAAAAGTAAATAAAGTGCTGTATATGTGCCATAAAAGTTCAAAGATTGACATTCAAGAAGCACGTTCTTCAAATTCAGTACATGCTATGAATGTATACTGGATTTTGGACACAACACATTGAACCATAAAAATGGGGTAATACAGTTAAGTCTTCCACTTAACACCGGTATGGTGTCTTTAAACATCTGAGTGTGCTGTTTTTAAACATCTCAGGGTGCCATTAATACGTCGTGTGTGAAAACCAGGAGGGAGCCAATATTGTGCGTTTTCAGATTCAATTAAAGACACCAATTCATATCAGCAAACACCCCATTGAGAAGACAGATGAGCCTTTCTATTGAGTCAGACCACAGTCTATTTGGAGCAGGGAGATCAGCATGCTCTCTGAGCCTCTTTAAACTCATTTCTAGTACTGACAACCTTTTATTGATATCTCCTCGCAGTTGACCAGAATAGACTATATCTGTTGATGATGCTGCGCAGCTTAACGGCGTCATTGTTAACAACGCTGCCGTAATCCGATGCAATTACAAGGATGAAAGTGAAGAGTCCTATGTAGATGTGAGGAACATATGAGGTAAAGAGGTGAATGAACTTTGAGTGTTACGCTTATCAAGAGCAAGATTTAATGGTTCAGTTACTCTCTGATGTGTTTCAGTCTTGAGAGCCGCTGGTAAACATACCAACACGTCATATGCCTTATGATTCTTATTAGTCAACATACACCGGTGAAAAACCACATTCAGCGCATGTATGGATTCGGTGTGGTGAGCCTACGGCACTTCCTGTGTTTTGTCACGTGCCGTGTTTTGTGATCCACTTACAGACGTTGATTTGAAATCGTAGTGACATCGATGACCACAAGCGAATTTGTGAATTTTACAGCGAGGTGGTACGCTGGATTTGTGTCAGGAAGCAGCCGCATGTCATGATGGGACTTGACACCAGGCCTGAAGGGAGAAGGAAAATTGCTCTACTTTATTTTGCGGAGAAACGCTTAAGCTTTTGACCTCATCATTTGTTTGATCGCTTCATGCAATCAATCAGAATGAAAACTCCCACGCAGTGAAAAAATATTCAGTCAAAAACATCAATGAATGTCAGGAATTGCTTCATAAAGGTGTTTTGTCTAACTTTTATGATCACACAGACGGCTGCGCAACGTGGGGTGAATATAATAATAATTAATTTACCGAGTGAATCACCGGAGTAAATTTGAGTGGATTAGGGACTAGGTGCTTTGAGGAGCTGGAAATAGAACCAAGATGTCTGCTGCCTTCTTCATCTGTCAGCTTTATCGTAGATGGATGCAGTCATTATCCATAATAACGTTATTCTTGGGATGAATCCACTCTTCTTGTTAACCGTCAGCCTTTTTCCCTTGAGCCTTCCCCATCCCACATATCATAAATGTAATGGCACTTTCCACAAATAGGGTGCAAATTGGTGCCCTCCGACTTTTTAAAAAAGTGTTACAGGCACAAATCCCATGCTTTTATTGTAAGAACTATTGGATATGTTTGATAAGCATGAAATCTTAGCTAAATATCTGTATTGCTCCTTAAAATGGTGATTTTGGCCTGTCCACATCAGATTTCTTTGATTTCACGATTGTATCCGACAATTAAAATCCCACAATGTCCTAATTTTGAATTGATATTCAGTTTTATATAAACAGAATATAGCATAAAACACTGAATACACTGAAACATTTCACAAATATTTACATGGCAAGTGACATAGAATAAAACTGAAATTTTGATGTAGAAAGACTGATATTGTATTTTCTTGTAAAACTAATAATATTTTTATTTACAACTTAGAAAAATAATTTTTGTAGAATATTAATTTGGAATCCTCAGGTTATCAGCTAGTATTTTATGAAGGTTAAGCCATTTGTTGAGGAAAAGGAAAGCAATAGAGTTCAAAATTTCCCGTCAAGGTTCCGGAAGTACAGTGTCATGAAAAAGTATGTGAACCCCTTGCAGAATCTGTGAAAATGAGAATTATTTTAATAAAATAAGAGGGATAATAAAAAATGCATGTTATTTTTTGTTTAGTACTGTCCTGAGTAAGATATTTTACATAAAAGATGTTTGCATTTAGTTCACAAGACAAAACAATAGCTGAATTTATTAAAATAACCCCATTCATAAGTATGTGAACCATTGATTCTCAATACTGTGTGTGGTTACCTGATGATCCACAACTGTTTTTATGTTTTGTGATGGTTGTTCATGAGTCTCTTGTTTGTCCATCTTCATCCTGTTCAAAAGTTTTCACACCCCGACTCTTAATGCATCGTGTTTCCTTCTGGAGCATCAGTGAATGTTTGAACTTTTTTTTACTAGTTGAGTTTGAGTCCCTCAGTTGTCCTCAGTATGAAAACACAGATCTCAAAACCTACAGTCACTGCTGGAAAGGGTTCAAATATGCAAAAATGCTTGAAAACTGATGAATCTGCAGGAGCTGGAGGATTTTTCTGAAGAACAGAGCTCAGTTTAACTGCTCAGGACAAATAAGAGACTCGTGAACAAATATCACAAAACAAAAAAGCAGTCGTGGATCATCAGGTGACCACACACAGTATTGAGAATCAATGGTTCACATACTTATGAATGGGGTTATTTTAATAAATTCAGCTATTGTTTTGTCTTGTGAACTAAATGCAAACATCTTTTATGTAAAATATCTTACTCAGGTTATCTTACTCAGTACTAAACAAAAAATAACATGCATTTTTTATTATCCCTCTTATTTTATTAAAATAATTCTCATTTTCACAGATTCTGCAAGGGGTTCACATACTTTTTCCATTCATTTTTCTCATGGGGATTTTAAAAAAGTCTTTGTTAAAGAGTTATAAGCCATGAACCAAGCCAATTAGCCACAAGGTGAATCATAATGTTACAAACTTTGGTTTGAAGCAAAAAGTTGTTGAAAATCTGACAAATGATAAAGTGTACTTAATGGCTTTAGTGAGGGAAAGAACTACAATCCCATGAAGCATTGCAAACAGCAAATTAAATTAAAAAGGCAGAAATATAAAACTTCTCATGTTCAAAATGTTGATTATACATATATATAAAAACAATAGTTTATTGCAAAATATGCATATATATACAAACATTTACGTATTTTGAGAGCTGATTACATTCGCATTGCGTCATGAGAGTGGGCGGAGCTAAAGAGCTATTTTGGTGCTGTTGCTTTTTCGAATCACTGATTGGTGTATTTTTTTCTGTACAGCATCATGGGTAATGTAGTTTTTCACTAGAAATTCTGCTGTTAAATACAATTATTTTAAAAATAAGCTGAAATAATGCGGACTGATGGCTCAAACAGAAGCAAATACCATGGATTAACAACTTCGTAGCTCACAGTAGGCCTGTCTTTAAAAGGTTAGTTCACCCAAAAATGAAAATTCTGTCATTAATTACTCACCCTCGTGCCGTTCTACACCCGTAAGACCTTCGTTGATCTTCGGAACACAAATTAAGATATTTTTGTTGAAATCCGATGACTCAGTGAGGCCTCCATTGCCAGCAATGACACTTCCTCCTTCAGTGGTTCAATATTAACATTATAAAGCGATGAGAATATTTTTGGTGCACCAAAAAACAAACAAAATAATGACTTATTTAGTGATGGCTGATTTCAAAACACTGCTTCAGGAAGATTCGGAGCACAAATTAATCAGCGTATCGAATCATGATTCGGATCGCGTGTCAAACCACCAAACTGCTGAAATCACGTGACTTTGCGCTCCAAACTGCGGATTCGACAACGCTCCGAAGCTTCCTGAAGCAGTGTTTTGAAATCTGTCATCACTATATAAGTCATTATTTTGTTTTTTTTGCCGCACCAAAAATATTCTCATCGCTTTATAATATTAATATTGAACCACTGTACTCACATGAACTGATTTAAATATGTTTTTAGTACATTAATGGATCTTGAGAGAGGAAATGTCATTGCTGGCTATGGAGGCCTCACTGAACCATTGGATTTAAACAAAAAATATCTTAATTTGTGTTTCGAAGATCAACGAAGGTCATTTCCCTATGGAACAAAATGAATGGAGATTTTACTTCCGGAACCAGACTGTTGCACTCTATTTCATACCTTGTTTTATATCCTATTCATCCTATGCCTAATTTTTTGCATGTTTTTTGCAATGTTTAAAAACCAATCATGTTTTTTACGGATAACCCACATAACTGGTTGAAAGGACGAAGCAGCAATGTGGAATTTCCATTCAAATCTATTGGGAAATATGTGACCTCTGCTTCATTAGACATTAGCATGTATTGTCTAGAAGCTGATTTGGACGCCGTCTGATTGGCATTCTGAAAGCAGGTGTGAAGGGGCTCGAGCCAAGTGTTCCATCTCCTAGCCTCCCTCATGGCCAGAGCAGAGCGAGGGGGGAGGACAACACTTGACAGCAGTGACTGCGAGAGTGACGTGGTCCTGCCGCTGCGCATCTGTAATCACCGGGACCCAAAGCTCTGTCTGTGCTGTCTGGATAAGTGACACCCACTAGAACATTGCCCGAAGTTCACCACGCCTGCGTGGCTGTGGCTGCAACAACTCAACAACCTGCGGTTTAGTGTGACGTATTTGATGACGATTTTAAAGAGGGAACAACCTGGACTGTGACTGAGGAATTGACTAGCTTACACCACTTTAAAATCTTTGGTAAGATGAATATGCAACTAAGCAAAAATCAACAATGTAACCAAATATTCAAAACCAAACAATGACCCACATTGTTCAAACATTCTGCAGGGATAGTTCACCCAAAAATAAAAATTCTGTCTCAAACCTGTATGAATTTCTTTCTTCTGCTGAACACAAAAGAAGATATTTTGAAGAATATGGGTAACCAAACAGTTGTTTAACTTCCATAGTATGGAAAAAAGATACTATGGAAGTCAATGGGGTTACATGCATTCTTCAAAATATCTTCTTTCTTGTTCAGCAGAAGAATTCAGGTTTGGAACAGAATGAATGACAGAATTGTCATTTTGGTGAGAACTTTCCCTTTAAGTAAAGATTATGGATTCATAACAGAAAAGCATAAAAGTATACAATCCGAATTCAATCAGTGTATGTATTATTCAAGTCAGTCTCGCGCTCAACAAATAGGCCAATTTGGCGCCCTTACGGTCAGCTAACCGACGTCAACTATCTTAAAGGCATGAAACAAAACACTAAAGGCCCAAGACATATTTTTGATATGCAAATTTGTAATAAAGTGATGAATGAAAACGATACTAATGTTTTGTCTACGTACCATCCCATAGTGATCTCAACGAGAAGCGCTCGAGCAGCGAGTTGTTGCCATGGTTACTTCCTCAGGCGAACGGGACTTCTCTTCCCTAGCGTCTGTTTAGTGCATTCTGCTTAACTTGAAATGTAACTTTTAGGGAACTCGTGTTAAATAAAAATACGTACTTTTAAGACACTCGTCTCAAACTTTTGTTTTGACTTTCTTTGGGGATTCAAGTCATAATTACAGAGCCTCGTAATTCGCCTCATGCATTTGTATACATTTCAAGCTTGTAAAATATTTAAATGACACACTCTTACATATTCATTAAAGAGGAGAGAAGATCAATATAAAGAATCCTAAAATACCCCTGGTTTTGCATCTTTTTTCATACACATACACACTCAATGACACACACATACACACACACCTCGATGACTCATTCAAACCGAAAACTGTTCACTTACGTTCATTCAAGTCAGCTCTCTCTCTCCTCTGCGCAGACGCAAGCTACTAAATGCGTGACACTTGTCGCTGACCGTGCCTATATAAATGCAAACTCCAGCCTTCCTTTGAAGAAGTCCTAAAAGTAATAACTTGATAGGCAACAACTGGAAGAGAGACGCACCTCGCAAAGTTCAAAAACCATCCAAGGATATACCAATTACGCACAGGTACGCAAAATCTTATCTAGAATAAGACAGCTCATATTGCGGTAGCCTAGTAAACCTTAGCTAATATCATGATGTTACACTAGTAATCTTTTTATAGTCAGTTTGTATTGCTATGGATGCGTCCTCGTGTTTTGCGCACAATGAGGCACCCATCTATCCAACTTTAAGGCGCGCGTAAATGCCCAAGTGGACTTCGAAATATACTACATTTGTGCAATGCAAATATATTCAGTAAGGACGCTTTTAAAAAAATGCATCTGTCATGAATTGAGCTTTGTCCCAGAGAGTGCAAAACAGTTTTTGAGAAGTTGAAATCGTGCGCATAATTGACTCACTTCTCCCACAGATTCTCCTCGCCACTTTTTGACATGAAGCTCAATTTTCTCGTCACCACCGTGGCTCTGCTCGTTGCCTTTCCACCACCGTATGAATGTAGAGCCATCGAAAGCAGCTCCAACCAGCCAGCCACGGACCCCGATGGAGAGCGACAGTCACCGCCGGTTTTGGCACGCTTAGGGGAGGAGTACTTCATCCGGCTCGGTAACAGAAACCAGAATTCTCTCCGAACCCCAGCCGACAGCTTCCCCGAGACATCCCGGTATTCCAAAAGAGCACTGCAGCTCCAGTTAACGCAGCGTCTGTTGGAGGGGAAAGTTGGAAACATCGGCCGCTTGGATGGCAATTACGCGCTCCGGGCGCTCGACTCAATGGAGAGAGAGCGCAGGTCGGAGGAGCCACCGATTTCCCTGGACCTGACCTTTCATCTGCTACGAGAAGTACTGGAGATGGCCAGAGCCGAACAAATGGCCCAGCAAGCTCACAGCAACCGCAAAATGATGGAAATATTCGGGAAGTAACCATGAGCAAACCCATCAGCCAAAGATATTTTTACATTTAGCACAAACATGAATATTCTGTACCATAGTGCTGCTTTTCCATCATGATCTATTTATACCGGTGACTTATTTATTTGTAGATATTTCAATGAAGGCGAATAGAGTACAGTAGGTGTATATGAATCAAAGTGTTCAGAAGCGCAAAACTGTCATCACTCTCCATCAATGTTATTGTATAAGTGATCATTCAAAACTGTAGATGAAGAAAACGTTTGGGTTTCTTTGAAAAAAAAAAACTAAAAATATTTTCCAGTACTGCATTATTTTATCTGACAGACTTGAGTTTCATTGTAACATACAGTACATTGTTTAAGTTTGTTAATAAACTAATGAGCAACCATTAATTTTTGTTGTGCAAGAGAATGTCTTATATTTATATTTTTCAATAAAAATTTGAAAGCCAGTTTGACACCTCTTGTCTAGATTATTGACATGGAAAAACTGATTAAATAATAATAATTAAAAAAAAATGCATTGACTCATATTTCACAATCAGTACATATAAACTTACATTATTAAAAAAAACAAAAACAAAAAAAACATATTGTGAATATAACTGCAAAAAAACATGATAAATCTTATTACGGCATTAAGGATCAATGAAGGATAGTCATCCAGAGATGATTGACAGGTATCTTGTTGCTAATTGACCATGTGAGAACAACTCTTCCTTCATATGTATTATTCCCTTCAAATTTAATCCATATTTAAGATATAATTAAGAGTAAATGTGACCATACAACACTAAAAGGTACAATTTTACCATCTACCCTCAGAGAATTAAGCCTAGTAATTACAAACAGAGCTCAAAAACAAATCATAAACACATATACCTCAAAGTATATTGCACATGCTGTACAGACTGAATTATTAAATCAATATACTTGCTAATGTTCAATGACACTACTGTAATTTTTCAAAAAGGATATATTGAATTCTTTCTGGACTTGGCAGGATGTCTCCAGAAAAGAAAATTCACCTTATTTGTGCAAAATGTTACTGAACAAAAAACAGTAGCCTTGCATATTATGAAAAAGACAGCTGATTAAATTGCAGTATAAACACTGGCGCTGACTGAAATGTTTCACACCAAACCCAAATAACTGAAGTGTGGTGACTCATTCTATCTATGCAGCAACTGGAAATCATGGGTGTGAGTTTCACTGAACCATGTCCTAAATTTTATGGGTGCAGCACATCTAAATCTGATCAATAATGTTGTGTTCAGACAAACTTAAATCGTATGTTTTATACAGCACCACAAAAGATCCATTCTTTGCCAGAGGTGGAAGCCACACATATTGTTTTGGGGTTGTGCTCCCTGGGTCTCATTAAGTTTGTTGTAGCCGTTCTCTGTGTGAATCCAGCCACAGATGCACATCCTGTCACTGATCACCCTCCACTGGGCCAGAATATATGGTTTACGCAATGTCCCGGCGTCGTTATTTCAGCTCGACCACCGAGATGTGCGAACTACACTTGTTTACTCTTCGCCTACAAAACCAGGGGAAGACAATCCTGTGAGCAATGAGATGTGGAGATTACTTCCATGCTTTGCTATGGATGTTCCTTCAGGTAGATCAGGCATTTACTGTATATGTGATAAACCAATGCTTTCGGTCCAGATTGAACTGACTTGGATGTTGCTTTAAATTTAATACGTTACAAATGATCACACTACATAAGGGTAACCTTTTATTTGTCGTTAACGTTTATAAATATGAAATCCAAAACAGCGAATCATATCATTCATAACTCAAATACCACTGCTGTGCCAACTGCAATGAAACCACGTGAACACTCCCTACGCAGTAAACAACACCACAATCTTGGAAGGGGTTCGTAAATCATCTACATTTATATTTAGTCATGTACTGACTTATCTAAAGCAGTAACTGAAAGAAAAAAACAGTACCAGAATCTGAAGTTCACTGGTAAAATAGTCTGTTTTACAGCTGTAAGTGTCCTTATTGTTGTGAAGAGGTTGCAAAAAGAACGTTGGATCAATATTCATGTTGGCATGTGCACTTTGTGAAGTTAGGATGATGTGGCGGGTTTGCGTGTGCTCAGGGTTTGTGGGGGCAGGAGGGGTGGTAGGGTTTCGTACAACTGGTCCAGTGAGTCCGCTTCTCCCGAGGCTGTCTGCCCTGCCCGGTCGTCCACATCGATGGCCACCTCATCCTCGTCCTCCTCCTCTTCATCATCATCTGCAAAAAAATTAGAGTTTATGGGGTCATTCAAACATAACACGATTTTGCATTCCACCGTTTTTCTACACTTTATAAAATAATGTGTTTATTCAACAACAAACAGTCTGCATCATTTTTTTTTAGTGAACTTTGAGTGAATTTACGTTCAACCAAAAAGCTACATAACTTAATAATTTGTAGCATAAACACAAGTAGATTACTCAAAAAAAAAAAAAAAAAAAGTCACTCCAACTACCAGAGTTGTAGCCCTGGAACCTTTTAGCCTAATCTTATCCATTTCAGTTCAAACCAACAGCTATCATAGCACATGCCAGCATCATTTATTTAAAGGTGCCCTCGAATGAAAAATTGAATTTATCTTGGCATAAATGAATAACAAGAGTTCAGTACATGAAAATGACATACAGTGAGTCTCAAACTCCATTGTTTCCTCCATACATAAATCTCATTTGTTTAAAAGACCTCCGAAGAACAGGCCAATCGCAACATAACACCGACTGTTACGTAACAGTCGGGGTGTACGCCCCCAATATTTGCATATGCCAGCCCATGATCGAGGCATTACACAAGGGCAGAACGTCTGGATGTGCATTAAAAGGGACCACAACCTGAATCGGCGCATTTCTAATTATGCCCCAAAATAGGCAGTTAAAAAAAATTTATTAAAAAAAATCTATGGGGTATTTTGAGCTGAAACTTCACAGACACATTCAGGGGACACCTTAGACTTTTATTACATCTTGTAAAAAAACATTCGATGGCACCTTTAACATATATATATTTAATGAACAAGTATGATATTACTTCATGAATCTACTCTTCAGCACAATGGTAACCACAAAAACTTCATTACAGAAACTCTTTTAAATGTCAAACAGGTCTCCCCCTTCACTAAAAACAAATAAATTAACACTTACATTCAACATTTTTTCTCCTTATCCAGTCCTATGCAAAGCATGTTGGGAACTAGAAATCCACTGCCTAATTTCCGAAGTTATCAAGACAATTTCATTAAGTTACTACAACCTAATTTTAAAAAAAAAGTGATTTGAGCATTTGAGTTTAAACTACATACGATATTAAGTTGATGTAATGTAATGTAGGAACTTAAAAGATTTAATTAAAACAATAAATTAGAATTTTTAACTTGCAACCATGCATTTATTTAAGTTGTGGTAACAGGTCCCCAGAATTACTTTGTAGAGTGTATGTAAACATGCTTTTGTTATTTTCTTTGTAAACATGGACATAGTTGACCATTGCGTCTTCTGCAGCATCCCTCGCATAAACAGTGTTCTAAAAATGCGGCGCTCAAGATAAAAAAAAATAAAACTTTTTAAAAAACGTGTCCTTTTTTAACTGCAAAAGCACGTTCTGTGGCACCTAACAGTGTAAAATGGAAAAGTTGCATCTTCTCAACCTATTTTGAGTGTGAAGATACCATCAACCCCATACTGATGATCACATACAGGACTGACAGTTTTTAGCACCACATTTCTGGTGGATTTTGTATAAAATTGGCTGACAAATCTGATTAATATACTGAAAAGCCAGGCTGGCTTTTGAAATGGTTGCCCATTGAGTCACAATTTCAAAACATGCTTAAAGAGACTTCTGAATGGCACATGAAACTGTTATTTTCATACAGTAATCAGTTCAACAAGCTAACCTGATTTAAACCCACATGTAGACAGTCAAAGGTTAATGAGCAATTCAGGTGAGCCATACCTCTGGTGAAGTCAATATTGCGTAGGGCCCTGGCTTCTCTCTTGAAGCTCACAGAGTAAAGATCCATGTTCTCATAGCCGCGCTCCACTCGCTCCAGGTGCGAGGTATTCGATGCCTCTGCAATTCTAGTAAACAAGAAATCAATTCAGGGTATGTACAAAACATAAAATACACATTAATTTTGCAGAAAGGATCAACACTTACTTTTGAAAGAGGGGTTTGGAATTCTGAATGGCATGTATGAGAGAGAAAGAGATTTATTTTATGACAAAATAACATAAAAAGTATGTATAAAATATATTGAATTTCTACAGGGTTCCCACTTATCAATTTCCATGATCTTGTTCATTGCTGGCATAGATTTTCTTGCCAATCTTTTGAATTCATAGATTTCAATAATTATGTTTAATGGTGTACGAATGCCTCCAATAAGACCCTTAAACAGACAGACTGATATTTTCACTTGCTCAGGGGCATGTTTTTCATGAAACATTTACAAATATATTAGAGCAGAGCAAAACCAGAACATAGTATATTTCTCATTTCCATGAATTTTCTAAGATTTTTCTAAAAAGAAAATGTTTTCCATTATTGTGGTAACCCTGTTTCTAAAATTTATTGTGGGCTTAAAGGACCTGTAAGAAAACAGCCATCTCAGGTTCTTCCAGTGTCTGGATTCCTGTCTCCATGATTTTGTTCATGGTCTCCAGATGATCTCCATACTTCCTTGTAAGACCACGTAAGTAATTCAGTTTCTCTTCCTGTTCAGCGTTCACTTTCAGGTTCATCTCGCTCTTCCTGTCCTCCAGGATGGCGTACAAGTGGTCAAACTTTTCACACACATTCGACTTCTGTCGCCTGCCATTTTCCTGTAAAAATACAGAATAATATACAAGTCAATATGAATTACAATACATTCATATTTATAAATGTACAGTATATAATAAATCAAAATATATTTATATTATAGAAGAAATTAATACTTTTAATCAGCATTTAATCAGCATAAAATTGATCTAAAGTGACGCTTCTTTTGAACCTTCTATACACCAAAGAATCCTGAAAAAAATGAAAATCAGCATATTAGAATGATTTCTGAAGGATCATGGGACACTGAAGACTGGAGTAATGATACTGAAAATTCAGCTTTGGCATCACAGGAATAAATTACATTTTAAAATATGTAAGCTATAAAGTATGAGAGGCTGTGCTGTATCATGAATAAGTCACAGCTGAAGGGTGTTGTAAGCAACCCCTCAGCCGTGACTTATTCATGATACAGCACTAGCCTCGAGTACCTTATTGCTTTTATAAAATGGTTACCACACAATACAAATATTAAAGCCAAAAATATGTAACAATGCAACTTTCATGAAGTAAACTCTTACTAAAAGCCTTCCTTCCGCCAGAAAAAATAGTCCCTGACCGTGAACAGCAACAGAAGTTACATTATTACGCCATTATATGGCGCAAAGACTGTCTTTATGAGTGTGTCAGTCAGTAGCGAAGACTTTTACATTGAAAAGACTGAATTGTTGTGAACACGGAACAAGACGCAACTGACAAATGCTTTGATTAAAGCTGTCAGTAATGGGAAAACCCCTAAATGTTAAAAGGACAAGATAATACATCGGACATTTCAACTGATTTTTTTTTTTTTACATAGGATTGACCTGAAGGAAAATGCTAAATCTGAATGCAGGTAATAAATTCGCTCACTCTATCCCTTTCTCACAATACTCTTCTACATAATACAGTAAGCTTCAATGAACAATATCAATTGAGAACAAACAGTTTACGTTGCTAACAGTGTTTGCTAAGGGTGTTGTGTAGTGATACACAGAACCATTGGGTGAAGCGATCATAGCCGTGTTTTATCGTGAATAAAACACAGCTATTGACCAATCAGAATCAAGGACAGGGACTAACCGTTTTATACATTTAAATAGAAAACAGTAATAACTGTAATAATATTTGAATTTTTTTTCAAATAAATGCAGTCTTGGTAAGCAAAAGAGAAATCATTAAAAAAAAAATCACCCTTTTGAGCAGTAATGTACATATAGCATGTAATCACATAATCTCTCAGCATAATCTGTGCATTTAATTTTACTAAAGATACTATTGTACGATTGCAACACACCCGCAATGTGACAATGGACCACCAAAGTTTTTTAAAGATTAAGATTTGATACTTTTGCTCTCTAAATCAATAGTTTGACTACCTGTTTCTTTCCTTCGACCGCATATAACCCGCAACCTTGCTCACAATGACTTTCTGTCAGAGGAGCCATATGCTCAACAGAGACGGCTCATTTCTGCTTGCTTGTCAATCATGGAGCCTCTGTGAACGCAACTGTGAGGTCTGGAGAGAATCCAGCTTCCTGCCTGCCTGGCTCGTCCATGCCAGAGCGCGTGTATCTTTTGTCAGAGGAAGCGTTCTTACGTTCCTCATCAATAATCCTGTACTTATGCCAGGCTTTAGGGAGGGAGAAGCCCCACACAGGGTGACTAACCTCTATGGTTCTGCAGGTCTCCTCCAACTGACTGATGATGCCTTGGATTCTGTCATTATTGCCAACCATCATTGCTATTCCATCCGTGAGCTCTGTCTGGAGATGAGGACGTGGGTAAGCATATTAACACACAAACTGTAAAAATATATACAAACGCATACACTCTGACGCAAACTCTGGCGTACTTATGCAGACAATCATAAATATTAATATGCCCCCAAAGCGCTAGATTTTTTACCTTTTGCGTCTGGTAAATACTGTTAAGAGGGGCCACTTCACAGTCTTTATGAGAGCCGAACACTTTACACATAGAACAAGTGGGGACGCTGCAGGTCAGGCAGTATATGTTGATTTTCTCGTCTTCATGGACCTCACACATCGGCTGATCATCCTTCCTCTCAGGAGAAGGTCTGCTGCTGTGGAGAATAACAGATCCATGACTATCAATGTCTGAGGTTAAACATATAACAAATCAGATTTGCACTTTTCAAAGGTTCAAAGCCTCTCGGCTTTGCTTCATATGTTCAAAATCAGTGCTTAATGAAATAACTGTAGGGTTCACAAGGCCATATTGAAGGTCTGTGATGTGTGTCAGTATGCCTGGGAGACTCAACACTGAGTGGCGCAACTAAAAATAATTGTCCTGCCAGCTGACCATCATCTTTAGCCTTCTGACCTGTCTGAGTCACAGGTCTTGGGAGTCACGTGGACTCCGGGGAATCTGTCTGCTGCATTGCAAAAACACTGCCTGAATTATAAAGCTTTAAAAGATAAACCTCTCATCCAAAACAAGCTTTTTTTAAGTTCATAAAGTGAAACGCTTAAGTGGTATGCAAAGTGACAGGGTGGTAGAGAACTTAATAGTTCAACCTTGGGGAATTTCATTCTTAAAAGCATGTCTGCTGTTATTTTGAGAGTTTCTTCAGGTTTCTTAAGGTAATTCTTAATGCACTCTACTAAAAGGCTAAAGGATTATTACACTGCAACTTGGAATTATTACTTCAAACAGCTGTTTTAAACTTGATTTTACCTATACAAATGAATTTTGTTGGTATAAATTAATATATTTAAGTTGATTCAGCAGTATTAAATAATATTTTTTATAATTATTATTATTTGTTATAATTTTTGGTTACATTTTTTTCGGTATACCTAAACAAGAGAGGTAACTGTGAAAGCCCATTTCCACCACATGAAAAAAAAATGCAGAGAAAAAAGAAATCATGCAGTAGTAATTCATGATTATGACAAGAAAAGTAAAAAATATGACGAAGAATTGACAAAAAGCTAAAACAAAATTACTTTTTAATGTCCTAATTTCATTTTTTTTTTGTCATAATTTCAACTTGTCATAATTATGACTTAGTATTTCATCATTTCAGTCAATTTCAACTTTTTGTCGTAATTTCAACTTATATGATTACACAATAATTATGAATTTTTGGCCTGGTTTCACAGACAGGGTTTAGATTAAAGGGATAGTTCACCCAAAACTGAAACTTTGATGTTTATCACCACTATGTCCAACTGCCTTGAGCATCCGGTTGGTGAGGTCGGAAAACGCGCTCTGATGACGGAAGTGATCTCTCTCGTGTATATGTCAATGAGTGCGAGCGATCACTTCCGGCATCAAAGTGCATTCAGACCTCACACATCCGGATGCTCAAGGCAGCTGGACATAGTGGTGTATTAGAGGTAAAAAATTATATAAATACTGTTTGTTTTCTCGCACAAACCGATCGTTTCGTGTCTTAGGACATCAATGTGTCGTCACGAGCCGCAGGGTTTGATTTGGATTTGTCTGTGCATGTTTTTTTGACTCTTATAGATGGAAATCCCATTGACATGCATTATACGGCTGACAGACCGCAACGGTTGGAGTTAAAAATCATCATTTGTGTTCTACTGAAGAAACAAAGTCACCTACATCTTGGATGCCCTGGGGGTAAGCAGATAAACATCACATTTTCATTTTTGGGTGAACTATCCCTTTAAGTCAGGATTAGGCCTTAGTTCAATTAGGACTTTTAAGTAGCTTTTATAAACATGCCTTAGAAAAAAAAACATTACTGGTGTGCATCTTGAGATAAAACCATTTTATAATATGTCAGTGTAAGTTACTTTCAGTTAAAACAGCTCAAACATGCATTTTAGTCTAGGACTAGCTTAAGCCTTGTCTGTGAAACCGGGGTTTATGTCATAACTATAATTTACCAAACTCGTGGTTCATGAGTCATACTTGGTAACGATTCAACCTACTTCATTCTGTATTACACAAGGGATCTTGTTAAACCACATGGACATCCTATTAGAGCTTCCTGAGGTGTCCATTCCCAGATCTAACCTGATGTACTCCTGTTTGTACATGTCAATGATGTTTTCCACCAAAAGGTTTCTCTGCAGACCGTAGACACCATGGCGGTCCAGCACAACTTCATGTCTGCAGGATGGACACCTGAAACGGCCACCTGACGTCACGCTGCCTCCTCTGGTGGGAAGGTATGGATTTGAGGACTGTATGGGGAGTGTGTATAGGACAGCAAATGAATAACACATTTTTTGGAGAATAGTCACTGTTTATTTACAAATATTCATATATTTTAGCTTTCTGAGTAAGGTACATCCCAAAAAGCCAAGCTCTAAAAAAGGTGAATAAGCTGTAGCTAGCAACACTCTGATAACCAATGTTATAACTATAGTAATGTAAAATGTAAATTATAATACAATTACAGTTAATATTTTACAATGTTTAAAACAATTTATGAAAACCTCCACGCCTGTATAAAACAATTTATTAGTTTTCTAAAAGATGGGATATCATTTTTTTGTGATAAATGATGTTTACAAACCAAAAATATTGAAACTGTACCTGAAAAATGTCATTTGCACATTTCCGGCAAAGATTGTGTTGACAAGGAAGAATCACAACCGGTTTCGTGAACATTTCCAGACAAATGGGACAAATAAGCTGCTTCTCCAAGCTGTCCATCCTGATTTGAAGAGCAACGGCTCCACTGAAGTTGAGAATGAGACTGTTTTGGATTGAGAAAATTAAATTGTCCCAGTTCTTGTGTACGGGGTGAAATCAGGCCCTCACCATTGCCCAACCGCCTGTCTGTACCCTCTATAATGAGGCTTGGCATTCCCCCACGCCAGGGCCCACTATCAGTGAGCGCTGTTTTTAGAAAGCCGCACGTCAGAGGTTGCCATGTTTACTTGCCCATATATGAAAATTATACTGTTGACTGTTGTTGCATCTCTTATTAAACGTAATAAACACAGGAAACGTAGAAATATAGAATTAAAAAAATATTTAATACATATGGTAAAAATGCATAATTGAATTTCAATATAAACTGTAAAAATTGTAGTACTGGAATGCTGATAGGAAATTAAATTACAGACGTATAACTTATATCAACCAACACGCAGACTCAACGCAAAGTAGTAGCCCATGTAAGTGCCAGAAAGAAAGAAAAATCGATGACGCAAAAATATTATAGACGTCTTTAACATAATTCCGGTAAGAGAATATAACAATACAATAATGGCAATGCTGTTAGAAAAAGCTTTGGAGAATGCGGGCATCGATCCCGCTACCTCTCGCATGCTAAGCGAGCGCTCTACCATTTGAGCTAATTCCCCTCCATGCTAGGAATTGTGAAACGCTATTTTTTTTCTGTAGAGAATTACACAATAGTAGCTACATTATTTTGATATTTCATATATGGAATTAATGTAATTTGTTCTATCATAGCCATGTATCAATGTATCCGAATGTTGCACTTTTGTGAAAGTATTTGAAGGCTAACGTTAATGTTTAACATTTGTTTACATTATTTTTGCTATTCAACTTTGTTAGATGAAACGATGCGTCGTAAGTTTGATATTTCTAACGAAAGTCATCTGTTGATAATTCAGTGGATAATTCAATATTATCTATATCATTTTTAGTCCAGAAATGCCCCGTTAATTTTTTAAATGTGTAATTCGGTGCAAGTCACGGCATTATTTCCTGGGCTTATTTTTCAGGAATCTTCACAAAGTAAATTTATTATCAATTAAAGTTTTTATTCGCAATGTAACGTTATATGAACTATTATGCAGCATTTAGTTTCACTTTAGTTAAAAGCCGGAAACGGAACTAAGATATACGTGTTCCTTCGATAGCTCAGTTGGTAGAGCGGAGGACTGTAGCGGTTACACTGACATCCTTAGGTCGCTGGTTCGAATCCGGCTCGAAGGAAACGTTTTTGATTTTGTTTTTGTTAATAATAGTAGTGTTTTATTCTTACACTCAGTGTAGTTCAAGTATAAAATATTGGTAACACTTAACATTAAGGTTCCCTTATAAAGGGTTTATAAAGGTGTTTGTTGATGAGTAATAAGTCATTTACAAAGTACAATGTAAAGTGTTACCAAAATATTTGTTCAATGGACTTATATGCACGGAGCGTTCTTTAGAACTTCCGCAATAATAAAAGCCAGCTGGAAAACTCCCGGTGAAATGTCACTTAGTGGTGTGTTAAGCATCAATAGTGTAATACTTAGTTTATAATCAGAATATAGTCACTTAAATAGTCAACTACAATTAATGTAGGTATTCAAACTAAAGACGACATAATAAATAAACAAATAAAGACGTACATCAGTGTTCCTGCTCGGCTTCATTCAATTAGACCATCAGTTTTTACACTTTCGTGTGAAAAAAGCGTCAAAAATTCAAGATTTATTGTGCACTTTAGTTAGATTAATTGAATAAAATGTGAGTTTTCATAAGTGAGCCAAAATCGTACTGTGCTAGCTTTCTGTGTAATTAATTCATAAGAAAAGTTATTGTTTTTCATGATATTTTGTGAGTACTTCATTCTTCACCTTGACAAAATGTATTTTTAAAATAGTGATTTTATAATGTTTAATATTTATTCAAAAGCGAAACTGATTGAAAAACTAGGCACAAATAAATGCTACTCTGCCGCCACCTGTTGGTTCATAGTGGTAATTCATGTCTTTTTTATTTTAAATAAAAGTGTTTTCTATCAAATGTTTGATTTCCTATTACTTGAAACATTAGGTTTTACAAATGGGGGCAATCTCAATAATGTTTGTGGTCATCACATTAAAAATAACATTTAAAAAGCTGGGAAAATGTTGCGTGTCGAATTACTGACACGACTTTCTTATTCAAACGTTCCCAATAGCTTCGTCTTTATTGCAATCAATTAAACTGGTTTATTGACAAATTAGGCAAGTGTGATAACGGCATTAAAATATAAATACAACATTAAAAAGTCAACCATTGATGGTTTTGTGCTGAAGAATGACAGCTACCAGTTCACTGGAAATGACCAAGCTGGCTTAACGAAAACCAGGAAGTAACCGTGCATGTGGTCAAAAGGTCTGAAAACAGGCCAAAGGGCTCTGTGCACATTATATTGCATGAAGATTTTCTGAAACAAGAAAAACCACATCTATATTCAAGTACATATGACAGAGCAAATAAAATACTGAAACAGCTGTTAAAGGGTTAGTTTACCCAAAAATGAAAATTCTGTCAGTTAATACTTACCCTCGTGGCGTTCCACACCCGTAAGACCTTCGTTGATCTTCGGAACACAAATTAAAATATTTTAGTTGAAATCCGATGGCTCGTGAGGCCTTCATATGGAGCAATGGCATTTCCTCTCTCAAGATCCATAAATGTACTTAAAACATTTTTAAATCGGTTCATGTGAGTACAATAGTTCAATATTAATATTATAAAGCGACAAGAATATTTTTGGAGCGCCAAAAAACAAACAGAATAACGACTTATTCAGTGATGGCCGATTTCAAAACACTGCTTCATGAAGCATCGGAGCATAAATGAATCAAATGTGTCGAATCATGATTCGGATCGCGTGTCAAACTGCCAACGGCTGAAATCACGTGACTTTGGCTCTCCAAACAACAGATTCGACACACTGATTCATTTGTGCTCCAATGCTTCCTGAAGCAGTGTTTTGAAATCGGTCATCACTAAATAAGTCGTTATTTTGTTTTTTTGTCGATCCAAAAATATTCTTGCCGCTTTATAATATTAATATTGAACCACTGTACTCACATGAACTGATTTAAATATGTTTTTAGTACCTTTATGGATCTTGAGAGAGATAAGTAGGCTAATAAATGATATAATTTTCATTTTTGGGTGAACTAACCCTTTAAATGTACAGAAATATCTGAATTCTTATTTTGAAAACCTGTAATATATACGTTTATTATTTAAAGGAGAATCATTCATCATTTTTTAATCACATTATCTGTTTTAATTGCACATGTAAGCATAAGAATAATATAATATCTGTTATTTACAGACAGCATGACTAAACAAAGCTTAAGAAGTTGAGTATTTTTTGCTTTCTCAGTCCTAAAATAAGCAGTATATTGTAAAAGACATCAATATATTCAAAAAGATTTTTAAAATTAGTATCTATCGTGACTCATTTGCATTTAGGTGTATGTTCTGTGTCCGTCACCGATCAGCTGGGTCTTCTCACTAGCATTGGTTGGCTGCAGCACAATTGGAGTGTCGCCATCTGAAAAAACAAAATCACAGGTAAAAGAGGTCACATATGATCATCAATATGGAACAAACAAGAGGTTACTCTGTGTAATGTCATGCCATTTCACACTCCTAATTGAAGTTCCTGCTGAAATGAAAAGTGTTTTGTACGCTCCAAGGACGTCCCAGCAATCTGCTGTTAGCCTGCCCCTGCTGGCTGCACTTTTATGACCTCATTGAGCTGGCTCTGTAACACTGGTTTGAAGGGCAGCCCACTGTCCACTGGCTTACCTAATGCTGAGAAATAAGATTCTAAGACCACATGGGTGGATTTTTAGAGACTATTTGAGCAGGATATGGGCATTAATTGAATTTCTTTTTGCACTACACTACTATAAACACTGTAAAATGCTATAAGCTTGTTTCTGCCACGGGAATGTAATTGCAACTTTTAAGCTCACAATTCTGATTAAAAAAAAAAAAAAAAAATTTATAACTCACAATTCTGAGTTTATATCTCACAATTCAAAAAAAAAAAAAAAAAAGATTTTATATTGTGAGGTATAAACTCAGAATTGCCTGAAATAAAGTCAGAATTTCGAGTTTATATCTTTCTACAGTCTGGTTTATATATAGCAATTCTTTTAGAATTGTGAGATATAAACTCATAATTAAGTTATAAAAAAATCCGAATTGTGATATATAAATTAGCACTTCTGAGAAAAAAAGTCACAATTACTTTTTTTAATTGTGAGAAAAAAAGTCAGAATTGCATGTTTATTTCTCAATTCAGAGAATTTTATTTTATTTTATTTTCACAATTCAGAGTTTATAACTCGCAATTCTGCCTTTATTATTATATCTTTTTTAGAATTGTGAGATAAAAACTCAGAAACTTGCACGCTAAGCAAGCTCTGTACCATTTGTACCACAAATTTCTTTTTATATATTTTTTTTAAATTGTGAGATATAAACTCAGAATTGTCAGAAATAAACTTGCAATTTTGACTTTTTCTCTCAATTCATCCAACAATTCTGAGTTTCTTTTCCACATGTGCAAATTTATATCTCACAATTTGGATTTTATAACTTGCAATTATGAGTTTATATCTCACAATTTTAAAAAAATAAGTCAGAATTGCAAGTTTTAAACTTGGAATCACAAGAAATAAAGTGAGATATAAACTTGCAAATGTGACTTTTTTTCTCGCAATCGTGCGTTTATATCACAATTCTGACTTTATTTCTCAATTTTATGTTTAAAACTTGCAATTAAAATCATGGAAGATGTAGTTAGTGTCTAATATAACTTGTAATTATAATCTCGCAATTAAAAAAGGTAATTGCGACTTTTTATCCAACAATTCTAACTTTTTTCTTGCAATTGTGCGTTTATATCACAATTCTGACTTTATTTCTCACAATTTCATGTTTAAAACTAGCAATTAAAAGGAAGATGTAGTTAGGGTCTAATATAACTTGCAATTATAATATCGCAATTGAAATAGGTAATTGCGACTTTTTCTCACAATTTGGACTTTGTAACCTGCAATTTTGAGTTTATATCTCACAATTCTAAAAAAAAGAAAAAAAAAAAAAAGAAGTCAGAATTGTGAGATATAAATTGCAATTAAAAAAGGTTATTGCGACTTTTTATCCAACAATTCTGACTTTTTTTCTTGCAATTGCGAGATGAAAGTCAGAATTGTGCGATAAAAAGTTGCAATTACCTTTTTAATTTTTTATTTCATGTGATTGAAATAAGCTTCCATACACTATACTTTATTAATATTAAAAAGCAGGATATTGTGCACATTGTCTAGGTGGATGCAAGTCAACTGAAACAGAAGCGTAAGTCAACAGTGTATTTTTACATGGAAGATGTAGTTAGAGTCTAATATAAGACAAAACAAGGCATTTTTGTCTGTACCATCCTGCGTGCTGCCTTTGAAATGCAGGGAAAGAGAACATTGTTTATTTTTATTGTGAGAATGCTATAAAAAACTAGTATGCAAACACACTTTGAGAAATGACTCAGATGGCAATTATCACTTTTGTGAGGGACTACAGCACAAGATGTAAAAAAAACCCTCCTACAGCTCACTGGCAGAAGAATGCCGTATTTTATCCAAACATCTGGCTCAGAAGTATCAATTCTATTTATTTTTGTTAGCAGGGTGACTTATTACATTAAAAGCTCTTCCCTCAGCTGATAAGCCATGATCTGCTACATCAAAGCTTATTTTTCTGTTTAAATATTTCATGAACTTTTTTTAATTAGAAAATCATCATATAAGGCTTTTTTATTATTATAATAATAGGAAGATTTAGTTACATAATACATCATATTTAAGTCTTAATAAACTCTTTCCGCTTTCCATAGAAGAATCTGTTTTGAAGATTACAGCAGTACATTCACAATTAAGACATTAAGAAGATGCTGTTATCAAGCACAAAATGTGATGCAGTAATTTTGGGATGTGTCCCTTTTAACCATTTTTATCCACTTTCTTTCTGGCTGTAGAGTGATTGTTCTTTATCCACCTAAAGAACACATGTAAAGTGTTTGCTCATGTCCTTTTACCTCTCTCGTTGTCCGTACGGATCTGCTCCTCCAGGTCTTCGGGAGACACATAGCACTCAGGGTCCTCTTCTCCAGGTGTGTGCGGTTTGCACTTTCCACAACAGCAGTTGAAACAGCAGCACAGACAACAACAGAAATAGCAACCTGTCAGCAAGCCGCAGATGGCAAACAGACCCTATAAATGAGAATGTTCAAAATCAGACAGGCACACAGTGTCATGGTTTAGTTTAGATAAAAGTACATTCAAAATATCTACATTACAGTGTCCATATATTATATGAATATATGAAGTTATACAATTTATTGTAATAGCAATATTTATTAAACCATACATGTAGTTTAGTAGTCTTACTCGGTAAACTCTTACATAAATATGCTCTAACATGAACATATGGAAATATAAAATATGGCTTTAAAGTGAGTACTATTTGGTTATAATTTATCTTTCAGTGTTAAAGTCCCAATGAAATCTTTTTTTACTGAAATATTGCAATATTATAAATCATTTACCCGTGCACATAATTTTTTTTTTTATTTGTGTGCCCTCATAATCTTTAATCAAAATAACTTCTCTTCTTTGATTTCATGTTTTTTTGGCATGAGGGCGGGATCAACCTGCCACTCAGATGACATCACAACAATAGTGAACCAGAATGATCGAACTATCCAATCAATTCCTGATGGACAAAATCAAGTCCTGCCCTACATTTTTTCTTGTTCAAGAAGCTGTTTCACAATAGGGAATAAAAGACTATCACAACTTCTGTTTCATGCAGACTTTACATTCCAATATTAATTCTATTCCGTCTTTTTTAAGTAAATTTATTTTTGCTATAAACTAATATAGCAATGAAAATATTTAAACATGGTTTCAGGTATATAAAGTCAAAAATACAAGGAAACAGACAATAAAATAGACCGTCAAAATATATTTTCAGGCAGCGATTTTCGGGAAATCGATTAATCGCGACTAATTGTGATGAATCGTGAATAATTGTGATTAATCATGATTAATCTATTTTACGGCCCTAGATATTTTGTATATATTATATATATTGTATATATTATATATGTCTGAGTGTGTGTGTGTATATAATGTAAATATAATAATATATTTACACACATACAGTATATTATGTAAACACATACATTTATGTTGGATGCGATTAATCACGATTAATTGATCTTACAAAAAACACCTAAATTAGCTGCAAAATATTATTTATTTAATATGACTAATAATATTGTTTTTACATGGTATATAATTAAAATTATTTAATGTGCAGATTACACCAACAACAGTATTTTTTAAGGGTCAGTTCATATAAAAATAGTTCCTAAAAGTGCACATTTTGTCCTGTATAGAAAGAAACTGATACTGCACCTTTGCCCACCAGCTGGAGAGCATGAAGTACGTGTTCACATTCTCCTCCCCGAACTGCTGCGACACATAGAGACCCAGGGAGCCGTACTTGTCATAAATGTTCCTCTTAGTGACATCAGACAACACAGCATGGGCATTGTTGAGCTCTTTAAATTTGTCAGTGGCATCAGGGTTCTCGGGGTTCTTGTCAGGATGATATTTCAAAGCGAGCTTCCTAAATAAAAAAAAAGAAGGACATTTTAAAGATGAAAAATTACCTTGAAACATGCACTGCAAAAAGCTTCACTGGCCTGAGGATCATATTGACATCTTAGGAATGAAACTTGATATTTCAAAAGGTAAAGAATAGAAGAGTCATACCCCCAAGAACATAATATGTAATATCAGGAAATATATTTAAATGACTTTAGAAATACAGAATGTCTGCGAGAATGTGCACTTAGACGTTTTTCTTTGTATTAACCTAATGAGAGTGGCATAAAACCTCCATTAGTTTATAAAAGGAAACAAAAATACTTTTAGACTCACACACAGTGAGAGGAGACTCATTAACATGTGACCAGTTTAAACTGCTGTCTGTCTGTTTGATGATCTCAGCAGGGTGTGATCTTTAGCGGCTAGCTGTCTTATGCGCACGCTGCTTGACCTGTCTATGTGTCGGCAAGACCGCAGACCCCATTAGCGCCTCCAAAAGCTCCTCGGCACACGAGGGGTGGGGAAGAGAGGAACGTCACCAAGGTTGACATTTTTCCCATTAGAACCAGCGGTGCATTGCAAATGTCTCTGTCTCTGACTCAGTTCAGGTGAATGCCAGCATGTCCAAACTCTGCGCTACACTTTTCAAAAGTCTCAGCAGCAATAAGAAAGAGTTTGACATTTTTTAATGCTGTGGAATGCAATATTCTTCAGCTCAAAATGGTTGTGGATGATCAAATATCGAACTATAAATATTTATAGTATTTTGTAAAAGCAGTGGAGAGCATTATAAATCTATTAATACCATTAAAAATAGTCAAGAATTTGAATCTTAAAAACATTACATGAGTAGTCTCTCTATATTATATATTTTTTGTTGTTGCTGAAACAAAAAAATGTAATGTATAATTTATAATTCTCTGAGCACGCTCGCTTGTTAATTTTTGATTAAGCCAATGGCGTCTGCAAGAGTTGTGATGATTATATATTCATTAACGGCAAACAAGTGATGTTAAAATGCTAACTATTTAAATGCCTCCTTGAACATCGTGCAAATTAGAGCAATTACATTCTATAATTGTTGGAACATCAGTATAGTGTTTGAAACGCACTTGTCTAATGAACCTACTTGTTGCCTTCATGTTTTAGTGTACAAGATACAGAACAAGTTGTGCATGAATTGCAGCCACAGAAAAGGAAAACCTAACATATAAAAAAACCTACATATTTTCTAATACCTAAATTATATATATATATATATATATATATATATATATATATATATATATATATATATATATATATAGAGGCTGTCAAATCGATTAATCGAATCTAATCGTGATTAATCACATATGCACATTCATATATATATATACACGGCACGCACGCACACACGCACACACACACACACACACACACACACAAAAGGGCTGTCAAATCGATTAATCGTATCTAATCGTGATCAATCGCATATGCACATCGATACATATACATACATATGATTATTTTATTTGGAATGACAAATACTGATTAAAACAACACAGCATCCAAATATTCACAAAGAGCCTATATACATGCGCGCGCACACACACACACACACACACACACACACACACGGGCTGTCAAATCGATTAATCGTATCTAATCGTGATTAATCGCATATGCACATTCATATATATATATATATATATATATATATATATATATATATATATATATATATATATATATATATATATATATATATACACACACACACACACACATATATATATATATTATATATATAGATATATATATATATATATACACACACACACATCGATTAATCACATCTAATCGTGATTAATCGCATATATACACACACACATATACATAAACACACACACACACACACACACACACACATATATATATTATGTAAACACAAACTTTTATGTTAGATGTGATTAATTGTGATTAATCGATTTGATAGCAGTAAAACCTACTCCTATACGTACGCCAAAATTATGCTTCAGATTATTTTTTCCAAGGTTACCCTGCTGCAGTATAACATTCTGTGCAGTTTTTAACAAAAAACCAACCAACAAGTGAAACCTACAAGTTGTGATGTCAGCATCAAGAAATGACTACCAAAAGGCAAGGCTGGCACGTTTCCAAGTTATAGTGCAGATTGAATCATTCAAGCACATACACATGTCGCGCACCCCTGTACATGCTGTCATATGTGAGATTCTTTCATCATTCCTGATCCCAGTGAAATAAAGGATGCCATCTGTTCAGCATAATGAATATTTTAGTTTTATGGAAGTCATATTATATTCATGCAGCTCCACTGCAACTGACGGCTGAGATTATAGAGGAATGTGTCGCAGTTGGGCATCTTTTGCTCCCTCGTTCACCCCTGTCTTTCTACAAATAGAATATGAACTCCTTACCTAGTAACCAGAACCCAAAGTAAATGCATCTCAGGACAAATAGGAGTGTGAATCACGTCTTACCTGTAGGATCTCTTGATGTCATCATGGGTGCAGTTCTTGTCAAGGCCAAGAATCTGGTACAGAGCCTCTCCTGATGTGGACAGGGCCCGTTGCCTTTGTTCAGCCATGATCTTAAACCATTACCTTAACATCAAAAGAACAAATCAACCATCAATAAATTGTATAAGACAGTAGGTCAGGTCCGGTTCTCCTGTGTGGTGAACAAGATACAAATGACGCTTTGTTTGAGACTTACAACGTCACTCTTTCCACAACAACCCAGACCTGGTTGACTTTTTGTTTACATAAGTTTGCAAGCAATCTCTCCGTTTGTAAGAAAAGACGAAAAGACCATTGGAAGGTTATTGCAGAGAATATCTAACTGTCCAACAACCTCCAACCCCCACTCCTGAATAATTCCATCTTTGATAATAATGAGCCTCCATTGAATATTAAATGGTTCTAAAAAAAATTATAAAGCCATCTCTATTGAGCTTTACAATGGCTGACTGCAAAAAAGTGAGAAGTAAAAATGGGGCAATACGAGCCCTAAATCCCAAAGAAGATCATTAGTTTTCTTACCTGTTAACAGACTCCAAACCTAAGTCTTCTCCAGGGCAGGTAGACAGGCTAATGGAGTCAGGTTCCTTCTCTGAAGGTGAGTAGATTACTGAGGAGATAAATTATACATGGAACTAGTCATGAGCTCAGGTAACTTTAGGCCAGTTGAACATGGTTACCAACAAGGTTCATTAGGTTTCAGTGTCTGGTGGTTGTGCAACGCTTTGATGGAAGATGTTTGGTGACTGGTTTCTGAGGTTGGACACACGTTATCTGCCATAACTGACTTTTAAACCTGCATAATGAGGACTGAGGAGGATAAAAGGTTAGGTTTCGTGTCCACGCTTGACTCAGCTTGAGTCTTACATTGTGCGCGTGCATGAATGTGCTTGATTTTATGCATTTCCTTTCTGATGCAAGGTCGCCATCTTGTGGTGTAATTCTGCAAACGCAGTAACGTTCAAATGCATATTAAACAAAAACTATTTTGCTCATGCAAAAATTGTAAAACTGAAAAGTCTTATAATTAGTCTGGTTATAAAAATTAATGTTCAGAATTATCAGCATAACCGCCACATTAGCTCACGTCAGAGGATGTGCGCATGCTCAGCTCAGCTATCTAAGCAATATTCACATTTTCATTCATATTTTGCTACTGCAAGAAATCGAAGATTGATTAATTTAATGTAATTTGTGAACAAACAGAACTGTTGAGGTTTGACTCTGTGACACATTTTTTATGCTTTATACATTTTATGTGAATATTAGGCTACATTTTTAATTGAAAAAGTCAATGTATACATGTAAGAATTAAATAATAGAATAGGCCTACGAAATTCGTACTAAAGATATATTTTAACATTATTCTTTAACTAAAAATGGATACAAAAAATGAAAATCTGATTAGAACAGAGATGATGCCAAATATACACATTTTTGTTGTTTGTTCTAAAATTTCATGTGTAAAGACCCAATTTATACTGTGAAAAATTAACATTATAAATGTGTGTAAAATGAAATTGAAAATATTTAGTTACTCTATTGTGCAACATTATTACTTTTTTCTACGTACTATAGTATGTACTGTTAGACGTATTGTTCATTTATTTATTTAAAATATATTTAAATTGTTCAAATTTAATTTTATTATTGTTATTAGTTTTATTTATTTAGTTAAAAAAAGTTAACGTTTTTCTCAACAACAACAAAAATCCACTCCCTTGTGTCCCCCTGAAAATCCCTTTTGAAAAGCAAAAAAAAAAAAAAAAAAAAAAAAAAAAAACTAGCACTTATCTTGTATCACCACAAGATGGCAACTGAGCACGAGTTTTATTCTACCAGTGGGTAATGAAAAAAAAAAGTTACTTGTATAGATCATTTTCATCTATAACTCTCTTTAACCTTTTTAAAATGTCATTAAATGCTAAAAGATGCATAGACATTTTATGGGAAAAATGACAAAACTAATCTCACATTCCCAAATCTCCCCACATGCAGCAGTCAAAACAAAGGGGAAATCACCAGTGGGCCAACTGACGTCAACCAGCAGTAGCCTATAAATTATGCCGGCGCTTCCCTTGTTTATGGTCTCCTGAAGACTGCTGCATAGCGCAGGTCGTATTGCAAGTGGATACATGGAGTCTCAAGGGGAATTAAGCAGGTGTGCTGCTCACCACCCCTCATCATTGTCTCCTCGGGAGGCTGTTCCTGCAAAGCACGTCTGCCTGGGGAATGGCATTTGTGGCAAACTAAGCCTCAGAAACAAACCATTAATGAAATGATTGCCCCTCAGTCAGGAAATGTGAGACTCCCAAATGAGCAGCACGTGGGGCCACCGGTAGTGGACGGGAAGCAGTCCTTGACACTGATTAAACGGTATTGTAAAAGTAAATGAATGAACAGATCCGTTAATAACTACACAGGCAGATATAGGCATGATGCCAGACGTCTTATCTGGTTAAGTGTGTAGTGTTTGCTTTCTCTGTTTGGCACACTCTTAAAGGGATAGTTCACCCAAAAATGCAAATCACCCCATTATTTACTCACCCTCAAGCCATCCTAGGTGTATATGACTTTCTTCTTTCAGACGAATACAATCGGAGTTATATTAAATAATATCCTTGCTCTTCCAAGCTTTATAATGGCAGGGAATAGAGGATGAGATTTTGAAGCCCAAAAAAGTGCAACCATCCATCATAAAAGATATCCACACGACTCCAGGGCCTTCTGAAGTGAAGAAAAATATCCATATTTAAAACTTTAAAAATGAAAATATATAGCTTCCGGCAGACAGTCATACGCAAGTCGACTTATGGCAAAAGAGTAACCCCTGACGCAATGTAGAAGTAGCGTACGCTTAGACGCCTCTCACTGTTCAAACAAAAAGGGCTGGGCGACAAAGTCAAGCTCCTCTTCTCTTATATCCAAATCATCCGACATTTCTCTTTAAGAATGCTCGGTTTAGACTTCTAATTCGTGAACGTTATTTTGTTTCGCTCCATCCTCTGTGCTTGTCATTCATGTGTCAGATCAGAGTTTACTCTTTCGCCGTAAATCGATGCGTACGGCTGTCTGTCGGAAGCTAGTTATTTTAGTTTATGAAGTTTTAAATATGGATATTTTTCTAAGACAAACCCATCGCTTCGCTTCAGAAGGCCTTTATTGACCCTCCGAAGCCATATGGATATCTTTTATGATGGATGGATGCACTTTTTGGGGCTTCAAAATCTTATCCTCTGCCATTATAAAGCTTTGAAGGACATTATTTAAAGGGTTAGTTCACCCAAAAATGAAAATAATGTCATTTATTATTCACCCTCATGCCGTTCCATACCTGTAAAACCTTCGTTAATCTTCGGAACACAAATTAAGATATATTTGATGAAATCTGATGGCTCAGTGAGGCCTGCATCGCCAGCAATGACATTTCCTCTCTCAAGATCCATAAAGGTACTAAAAATATATTTAAATCAGTTCATGTGAGTACAGTGGTTCAATATTAATATTATAAAGCGACAAGAATATTTTTGGTGTGCCAAAAAAAAAAACTAAATAACGACTTATTTAGTGATGACCGATTTCAAAACACTGCTTCAGGAAGCTTCAGTGCATAATGAATCAGCGTGTCGAATCAGTGGTTTGGAGCGCCAAAGTCACGTCACGCAGTTTGACACACGATCCGAATCATGATTCGATACACTGATTCATTATGTTCCGAAGCTTCATGAAGCAGTGTTTTGAAATTGGCCATCACTAAATAAGTCGTTATTTTGTTTTTAGGCGCACCAAAAATATTCTCGTCGCTTTATAATATTGATATTGAACCACTGTACTCACATGAACTGATTTAAATATGTTTTTAGTACATTAATGGATCTTGAGAGAGGAATGGATCTTGAGGGTGCGGAACGGCATGAGGCACGAGTAATAAATGACATTGTTTTCATTTTTGGGTGAACTAACCCTTTAATATTACTCAGATTGTGTTAATCAGAAAGAAGAAAGTCATACACAACTAGGATGGCTTGAGGGTGAGTAAATCATGGGGTAATTTTCTTTTTTGGGAGAACTAAAGGTTCTTTATTGGCATCAATAGATCCATGGAACATCCATTGCACAAAAGGTTCTACAGTGGGAAAAGATTCTTCAGAGTATTGAAATGTTCTTCAACATTATTGAGTATTGAACTGTAATTCAACAATTTATTTTTATAAATAAATAAATAAATAAATAAATCTCAAAGCTTTTGTATCATATTTCCAAGAAGTTCACCAGGGTAAAACACTCTGGTAATCTCTGCGCTTTGGCACTGTTTATTCAGGATGCCTAGAAACGGATTAGGACTGCATGGTGTGGGGTTTGGTTCTGCAGAATTGTATTGTGAGCGGTGGGGAGGGGGTGGGACGGAGCAATTATACTCACTACTGGCATATGGCCTCTGTTGCCATGGCACAGTTCACTATTGTCCCCCTGGTCTCCAGCAACTCGAATTAAAACATTTGCTAAAGCTTTGCTAACATTGCAAAGCTTTACGACTTAAATTGATGAATTAAAGTGAGGGGGTCGAACTTGCACAGATCATTTTGCCTCTATATAGGTAAAAAAGGCACTACTTAAGTGATAACTGTACAAAATGGCATAACATGCATTACTATTTGACCCACACAATCACCACAAGGATGAATTTCAGTTAGTAAATGCAAGTTTATGTTTATTGACATTGCTATTTTTGTTGATACCGGAACAAGTTAGTTCATGATGATGACTCTGAAGTGTGTTTCCATGCAAATTGAACCTCAGCACACAATGTGATACTTAGAGACTGCTATTGACTAGTGTTGTCATGCAATTACCTGGTAATGCCTGACAACACTCTTATTGTTTAAACTTACAAAGTTCTCTGGTGAATCTCTGTCTTAAGCAAACAAATACTCTAAAGGCAAAACTGGAAGAAAGAAATTAGTTTATTTTTATATCACATAGATCTGCTATTTAGAGGTACTAAACATAGCCAATGTTTACTGGATTATATACCTTTTATAGGTTTCTATACCCTGCTGGGGGAAAAAAACGGCCTAAGATGGTTTGGCGGTCTTAGCTGGTCTCCCAGCATGGATTTAAAGTTGTTTTGGCATCCTTCAGTCGGTTGTTTACTGGTTACTGTTGGTTGCTCAGGCTATGAAAGCAACGTAGGTAGATTTGTTCATCAGCAGGGTCCTTTAAAATGTTTTTAAAATGAGAAAAAAAAAGAAAAAAACACGTTTACTCATGGGTTTTATTATTGAGAGAAGTTAACAGTGGCTCATTGCTCACGAATAACTGGATGACTCATACAGAGAAAAGGTAATCACTGGCAATGATGTAGACCGGCTGCAGGGCAAACCCCGTTGTAGTGGAATACCCTTGTTGAGGTCCGTACAGTCAGTGAACGAGTGCATAAATCAAGTCTTGAAAGCATGGCCAATGAGATTCGCCGTCTCAACAGCGCTTTACGGTTTAGTCCAATGGGAACCGGGCTTACATAAACTGCTGCACGCCTATTGGCTCATTAAGACGAGGATGTTTTGCGAACGCTTTCTGTACAACCCCATCTCTTTCGCAGGTGGTGCATGTTCGGAAACAGCTCGCAATGTTCAGGACGAACTGAGGCTGTCGTATGTTATCAGCGTGATTTATTTCCCGTTTTGCGTTTTCTTTTTGACACTGACCGAACAGCATGTGCCAACACACGCATGGCGTGGTCGCGGGGCGTGTTTTTATTCCACCCAGGCCACTTTTTTCTGGTTAATATACAGTGCTGCATTGAGTGTGTGCTGAATTACGGGTGCTATCTGTGTGTCTGCACTGAGAAAAAAGACAGAGCGAGAATAAATGTTCATGCACCGCAGAGCTTGAATGAAATCCGTCGTTAAACGGATACAACTTCACGTACATTTATTTATATATTCGCAGGATTTCTCTCTGTTTTCTCCTCCAAGCATCGGCATCGGGGTTTGAAGTGGTCATGCCTTTTGTTTTAATTTGGGAGACAAGACTGCGGAGCCATTTGCACGATGATGATGATTCACGACTGGACGGAGTTTAAAAAATGAGGAAGCATTTTTTTCTAAAGATACTAAAAAGATAGAGGAGAGGCCTCGTCGTCCCGCAGGCCGTGATCTGTGCATGGGAAAAAGGAGAAGAAAGGAAGAAAAACGAGCCTGATGAATAAAAATCGAGTGAAATGGAGCACGAGACACGCGCGTGGGGAAATATGGACCATATCAATAATGACGGCGGTGTGCGCGAGAACCAGATAGATCCGAACAAAATGAAGCACTTCGCCTCTTGAGCATTTAAACTGATATTTTTTATTTGCAATTTGAAGGAGAGGGGATTCCCGTGCTTTTTGAGAGTTGCAAACAGCGCTCAAGTTCCATGCAAGTTCTCCCCTCCGCCTTCTTTTGGTTTCTTTGATTATTTTACTACTTTTTTTCCAGTGGGTTTGAATTATTTTTGATCCGGATCCATAGCGTTGATATTATTCAATGGAATTATGTTATCAGTTACCGGTTTTGCCTCTAGACAGGCCGGTTCCCAAACATGTTCTCAGCCGGAGGGGAGCCATTAGTTTCAGCTCCAGTTCCTCTTTATTCGGAGCCCCCGACCCGAGGCAGCTGTCACAGGTAAAGAACAAAACATTTGGGCTGTGTGTCAAAACCTAGCGAGCTGCCTACCTAGAGAATCAAACGCGCGTTTCGAACGTTCGTTCGAATCATTTTGGAGCATCCAAACTATTCGAATGTTCGGAACGTGCAAATGATGCTCAGATTCTGTCTGTGTAGTAGGAAATGAACAATTAACGTTCCGAATTCATTAATGGTTCCACTAACGATTCTATTAGTGTTTTTGAAGAAGAATATTTAGAAAAAAAAGAAATTAAATTCATGCTGATTTTACTTGAATGGTAATACATTTCATTCAATTGTTCATTCATTTTTTATAAAATATGGTCAATATCTTTGTCTACTCGTTGTCATATATCCACTAGTCAGTAACAGTATCTGACGCCTTAAGTACACCGTAATTGTTTTGTTTTTGAATCTGAAATGGCGAAAGTAATTAGCGAATCGGAATAATTCCGCAACTGATTCATAGGTACTTTTTGATTCATTAAAAAGAACCGGATCATAAGAGTCATTGCATGGGGAATCGGACTACACTAGTCGTACAGTATGTTTCGCGATATAGATTTAGCAAACCCAGAATATTTTAGCTAAGTGTACCTTGTGCACATTCGTGGACCATTAACCCAATCGATTCTCAGCTCTTAGCCCTATTGTAGGCAGCTCACAAGGTTTTGAGACGAGGCCCAGTTTCTATCCATGCTTAATAATTTTTGTTCTTGTTCAGGGTCTTGATTTATTTACTCAGAAGTCTCCAAGTGTCAGGGCTTGACAAGAGACAGTGTTATTTTCCCTAATTGTCTGTTGTCGCTGTCATACTGCGGTGTTGGCAACACAAAATATGTTTTGTTGTCCCTTTGGGCCACATGCTGACAGTCTTTTCAGGCTGAAAGTGTGTCACTCTCCCCCTCACAAACACAATGTTTGAATTTGTTGGGGATTCTCTTGGACAGCCCTCTTGCAACTTGTTACTCCGTGTCCAGTGGGGAGATTTTAGGTGTTTCTCTGCTACTCTAACAAGCCGAATGATTCATCTGGTGCTTTTAACCCTGTAAAGCCTGATATATTAAATAATAGTCAGAAAAATTGGAAGTTATTGAACCTATAGACAAAATAATAATAAAATATTACATTAAATAATCATCTTTTATGCTTTGTATCTTATTTGATACATCAAGCATTTATGAGCCATTATGAAAGTGAGAATATGGAGCTCACACTCTAGTGCAACAGGTTTTTTCCAGCAAAGTTTTAATCATATTGATTATGCATGTATCAAATATGATACAATAGGCTTTATAGGGTTATCTGGCATTGCATCAACCACATTAAAACCCGGTATAAAGGATTTATTGCTTTTTAAAATGAGTATAAAGTGATGAAACGGTGAAACAGTTGCACATTGAGTAATGCAAAGCTGTGTGTTATCAAGTATAAAGGCAGTGCATGTGTATAGATGCTTTTAAGATGAACTGTAATCTTTTGCGGCCTGTACTTAATCTTTAATATGAGATAATGCATATCTCCAGGTCAAAGGATTGTCACTCACTGTACTTGATAAATTTACGAGTCTTGCAGCAAGCTCACACTGTGAGAGATAACATGCTTAGCTAATGATGAAGCCCTGCAGGGCTTCGAGGCCTAGAATTTAAGATGTAGTCAGTCAATAATAAGGGTCATGTCACCAAGCAACCGCTTGTATTGAGAGTTAGATTAGATAACCCTTCTGTCCAGTGTATTGCCTCAACTGCCCCTGGATGTCTGACTCTACCAGATGCTATCAGCACCTCTTAAAGTCAAACATATGCAAATGTATTTGGCTACTGCTTTTCTAGTCAAACTACTGCTGAATGTTTTGGATTGTTATGTAGAACAACAGTGGCCACATTAGCATTATATCATAGATTTTCGGATCCTAACAGGTGTTTTGTCAGCAGAAATATTGTTTCCCTTGGTTTTTAATACAATTTCGAGGTCCATTGGGAGTTTGACCCAGAATGCATTGAGACCTATTTGCCTCTCTTAATGGCATTGCTTTGGCAAGCTTTGTGCAAAAAGCATTTGTCTCTTATCCCTGTCTGTTATGCTGCATGCATGAAAGCCCAGCAGCTACAACCGCCTTCTCTAAAAACACAATGCCTGACTAAGTGCCTCCCAGAGAGCTTGCTCTGAAACCTACCAAAGCTCTGCCTGGATTTTCGCTGGAATTTCATTCGTGGGTGGAATGTGGGATAGACCCGGAGCGGCTCTTGGCCCTCAGTCTTGACAAGTTCAGGCCTTTGTGCTCCCTCTGTATGGAAGGGACGCATATTCGGGATTTCTGTAGTGACAAAAATTAGCTGGTCACATTCGCCAGCCTGTTCTTGGGCCAGCTTGCAGTGCAGCCGTTTAAAGCAATATTTTCATGAAAAGATGAGATCAGCACAGTGTAGCTTTTCACCAAGTTAGGGTCAACATTTCTGGTCCTGTCATATTGTACATTCATTTTTAAATCATTCTAGACCCTATTGAATTGCTTGGCAAGCTCAGTTGTCTTTCTTGTGTTGATACAGGCTTTAGTAACATGACGTCACATTCATGAACCATGCAATTTGCTGTTACTAGTCATTGGCCGTTTAAGGGCGTTTGTTTGGATCGTAATCTATAGTGCAAGACAATTCTTCAGTATTTTTTCTACGGTATACATTTGATGCAAATAATAATAGTTAGAAACAGAAATTTATTATTTATTTATTTATTATTAGTAGTAGTAGTAGTAATAGTAATACACATTTTATGCAATTAATTATAATTATTATTGAAATAACAACCATTTTTAATATATTATCATTGTAAATGGCATTGTGCAACATTTTAAAATATATTTAATGTGCTATTATTATTATTATAGTATTGTACTTTACATTTTATAAAAACAACAACTACAATAATAATAATTAGAAGCAGAAAAAGTTATTATTACTACTACTACTAGTAGTAGTTGTAGTTAGGGGTGGGAGATATAGTAATCATATTTCACAATTTTTTTCAGGTAGGATCACAATTCATGTTGGTTTTTAAGACTATTTTGCAAGTCACTAAGCCAAATTAATTTTCCTATTTTGAAAATTTATCTTTACAACCATTTAGGCCATTTAGGGTGGTTGATACAACCAAAATCTTTGTTATTAAAAATAAAAACGGGTGCATATTACAAATAATATAGGACAAAATACAATATTAGACACAAATTAAATAAACCATGCATTAATACTTTAGCTACAGTAGATATACTTACTGTAACAGTGGCGTTCAAGAAATTGAACAAATGTAAAAAATAAAACGCTACATAGACTTCACTGTATGAATTAAATGTGCACTTATTATTATTAAAGCTACTGAAGTTATTCAGTCAAGAGAAGTGAGTGATTTCTTCTGTTATTTAACATTAATGACACAGACAGCAGCAGATTAATTAGGCGGTTGTCACGAATGCACGGATCAGATAAACTGATACACATCCAGAATGTTTACAATCACTTAAAATATAAATGACTGTGTTAAGTAAACTTTATGTGTATTTGACCATTTGAGCACAATACGATGCGAAAGAGAACTTAGTTCAGTACTCGTGCAGAGTGACAAGCTTTTCTAAACACATACTCCCGAAGCGTGGACACTAAAAGCCTATGTTGGAACAGTGTGAAAATAAAAAATTAACTTGCAAGGCTTTAAAACATAATCAAATAATAAAAGTTTGTGATGGCAAAAAACTGAAGTGTCACATGAGCGTAACCCTAACGCTGCGTGGCTAAACATGTGATGTGTAGACTGCAACTGATGGAATGCACGCTGATACAATAATCTCTCTTCAAAGGCAGATCATGGAGACATTTTAATCATTCACAGTCTAAAATGAGGATATCGCACACCCTAGTTGTAGTAGGATAAATTTTATACAATTAATAATATGCTAAAAATAATATATATTAATATTATCAATGTAAATAGCATAATTGTATACACATTTAGAAAATATATTTAATGTATAGTAATATTTTTATATATACTGTAAACCCTAACGCTCAAAATAATTAATTAGTTTGAGTAGGACAAACTTATATTAAAGGTGCCCTAGAATCAAAAATTGAATTTACCTTGGCATAGTTAAACAACAAGAGTTCAGTACAAGGAAATGACATGCAGTGAGTCTCAAACACCATTGTTTCCTGCTTCTTGTGTAAATCTCATTTGATTAAAAGACTTCCAGAGAACAGGCGAATCTCAACATAACAGTCAGGATCATTAATATGTATGACCACAATATTTGCATATGCCAGCTCATGTTCAAGGCATTACACAAGGGCAGGTAGTATTAATGTCTGGATCTGTGCACAGCTGAATCATCAGACTAGGTAAGCAAGCAAGAACAAAAGCGAAAAATGGCAGAAGGAGCGATAATAACTGACATGATATTTTTAGTGATATTTGTAAATTGTCTTTATAAATGTTTTGTTAGCATGTTGCAAATGTACTGTTAAATTTGGTTAAAGTTACCATCGTTTCTTACTGTATTCACGGAGACGAGAGCCGTCGCTATTTTCATTATTAAACACTTGCAGTCTGTATAATGCATAAACACAACTTCATTCTTTATAAATCTCTCCAACAGTGTGTAATGTTAGCTTTAGCCACAGAGCATATCCTCAAACTCTTTCAGAATCAAATGTAAACATCCAAATAAATACTATACTCACATGATCCGACCCATGCATGCAGTATGCATGACGAACATCTTGTAAAGATCCATTTGAGGGTTATATTAGCTGTGTGAACTTTGTAAATGCACTGTATTATAGTCGAGAGCGAGGGGGTTAGGGAGCACACGATTTAAAGGGGCCGCAGCCTGAATCTGTGCATAGTTAATGATGCCCCAAAATAGGCAGTTAAAAAAATGTATTTAAAAAAATCTATTGGGTATTTTGAGCTGAAACTTCACAGACACATTCAGGGGACACCTTAGACTTATATTACATTTTATAAAAACTGGTTCTAGGGCACCTTTAAACAAATTAGTTCAGTCAAATTAACTTTTAGCACTTTTTCTTTCGAGTTAACAGAACTGATATATTTTAAGTAAACTGAACTGTTTCATTGTTTTTAATTTTATGAAGTTAATTGTTTTAATTTAGATGAACTTAAGTTTAACTGAAATTGGGCTGGGATTTCTATTTTCCAGCATGCTTTGCCTATGGCACTCGAAAGGGAGAGTAAATGCTAAAATTAAGTGTTATATAATGTTTTTAGTAGGATATTTGTTTTATGCTAATTTAGAAGAGTTTCTGTTAATGTGGGTTTTTGGAGAGTTACCATTATGGTGACAAGCGGTGCATGTGGCTTGATTTGAGAGCAAGGATGTTAAATGTTTTATATTGTTGTACTCATTCAGCTATACCATGCTATTGTTAACATGCCAACAAATTAGCAAGTTAGCATTTTTGAATTAGCTTGTTATAGCTAGCTAATTTTACACTTATAAAAATGTTTACATTAGGGTTACATGATAATTAAGTAAGATAAATAAGTAAAATGTTTGAGTAGTATAAAATAAAAAGCCAGTTCTACTTACTTAAACTTTGAATTTCTTAACATAAAAAAATCTGAGGCAACTGATTGCCTCAATTGTTTTGAATTTTGCCAACTTATTCAGGTTTACGGTGTACTTAAAACGTTAATTTGTTAAATGTTTTTAGACCTATACCAGCAATATGGATGGTGTGAAAACACAAATTTAAAAGCTACACAAATTTTTATGTTCATGGTTTTAAAGGTGCAACCGTTGGGCCGCTAACAGAATAGCGCTGAAAGCCACCACAGTTTTCTGCAAAGATAAGAGAAAGAGTAAGCGTTTTAACATCTCCACGCATCAGCTAAAGCACATCGTTCAACAGATCGCTGAATGTCACAAACGGTGCCTCAGAGTTGGAGCAGTAATGTTTTAGGAGGTTATATGCACACTTTGCAGCCTTGTAGAGGCAGGGCAATTATCTTTTTGTAAACACTGAATTTTTGTGTTTGTGCAGTCATAAAACATAAGTGACTGTTGCAATGCTTGTGTGTGTAGGTACCCCTCGCTGCTGTGTTTGTTAGGCTACCATTGCAGAGGGAGGTAGTTAAGCATGTGCCTGGACTCTGGGGGCAGTGGTTTGGGCTGCAGCCAACATCACAGATGGCCAGGATCTCTCGCTCTCTATCGTCATTCTTCTCTTCACTCTTTTTTCCCCTCTCAACTTCTCCCACACTTGTTTTTCTCAAACATGCTTTTTGTAAATGAACGAACGAATGTCTTCCCAAAAACCGAGGGTGTTGCGTTGTGTTATCAGTCACAGTCTATGTGTTTAGCAGTATTACACATACATGCGACTGAAACATTCTTGAAAGAACAAAGACCTGGGAAAGAAAGATGTTGTTCTCGTTGTGTTTAGTAACTCAATCTCGTGCCAGATTATGACATGCTTTCTAGCAGGTTAAAGCAGCTGTACGGTGCATGTGAATTTTTCCCTGTTGGTCTCTGATGTGCTCATGAATCACACACTTATTCATGTGCTGCATTACTTTACTGCGTCAATGACTTATCAGCAGCTCGACAGCATGTTTTTGCCATTTAGGCAGAGCAGCCCATTCCCGAGCGCCATGTGAAGCATTGCGGCTCTCCGGTGCGTCCGCTATATCTGTGGGCTCTCGCTGACACCATTGGCATCTAGTTTGCGAGTGGTGAGCCAAAGGTAGATCACATCGTTGTGTGTGAGTAGCTGGAAGGCCGACATGCTTGCTTGAAGTGCATTTGTTGGAGGTCATATCAGCCGTGTTTGGTGGTGCAGACAGGGTGAGGAGGAGTTTTTTTTTTTTTTTTTTTTTTTTTTTTTTTTTGAAGGAGTTTGTTTATCTCACTCATGCGATAAGGTTTTTTTGTGTCATGTTGTTAGACTGACGTAGTTTCAGGATGTGGTAAGAATGTGGAGGGAGCTGTTCGGTTTTCAGTATTTCACAACTTGCTGCTGGTGTGTGTAAATGTGTGAGTAACCCTTGCACTGCCGAGACTGCTTTCACATTCACCATTAACTTTTTAGTTGCTTTTGCATTTGTACAAGGTTTGTGGTTTCTTTTGCTGTTCAGGTCAGTGAGTTTTAAAAGATGCCATTTGAATGGAGGCACATCAGGATGGCGGATCTTGTGCATTAAAGTATTGCATTCATTTAGAAGTGACGCATTTCTCCACCCTTGTTGACAGGCATTCAGTATCTCACAAAAGTTTTTCTTGTGCCGTCTTGATGTCATTTCCCTTATGTATGGCCCTCTGAGATATTTAGTTTGGGAGGCATTTCTGCAAAAATATATAACACATTGTGCTTTTTTTTTGTGTGTGTGTGTGTGTGTGTAATTCTTATTCATGATGTTACTTATTACTCCAAAACAGTATAATGGTTGCAGGTTTTAATTATTATTTTATTATTTATTTTATCAGTTCAATTTGCATGTTATATCTGTATAATATGCAATATATATTTAATTTAAGTGTTAAAAAAATACATTGAATTACATATGAAGACTTCAGATGCAAAAGCCTATGTTTAGGTTCAGTAATTTCAATTTAATTGCAATTAATTGGTCATTTTCATTGCCATCCAAGTGAAATAACTGAACATAAACATACAAGCTTGATAAAAATGCTCATTTTAGGAGAAAATTTCAGATGGCACTTCGAGGCTTTTGCATCTGAAGGCTTCATATATTAATGTTGATGTTAATTGATTCATATATAAATTTAAATATTCTTTAGGTTTGGGTGGATGTTCGGGTGGCATTTCTGCAAAAACGATTCCTTGCGTTGTGGTCTGTTTGGTTTGTTGACTCAATTGTTGCCTCAACGCCATGACCGTTGAATGTCATGTCACAATATAACACTGATTCACTTCCTGTCACATTAATCCTTGTTGCACCACAAAACGGCCATCGGCGAATTGTGCTACCATCAAATTGTTACACAACGCATTGAGAAGTTTGACTATAGTAAGGAAAGGTGATCACATGTTTGACATTGTTTACTGGTATTGCTTAATAGTTCACACAAAAATGTCATCATTTACTCATGCTCATTTTGTTCCAAACCTGTATGGCATTATTTCTTTTGCAGAACTAAAATAAGATATTTTGAAGACTGCTTGTTTTTTTGTTTTTTTTCTCCATGCAATAAATGTCAGTGGGGTCCCAAGCAACTTTGGACCCCATCGATTTTCATTGTACAGACCAAAAAAAATAAATCAAGAAGAAAATCCTACAGATTTGGAACTGCGTGAAGAAAGTTCAGGTGTACTTAACTAATAAGTTAGTTTATGATGCGACCTGACCGACTCTATAACCTGTGCAGTAAAAACGGCGTTTATGGCTTGGCACTTACAGGAATGTGCACTACCGTTATCCAGCATCTCACAGCATGGTGCTATAACTCATGAGGACGCTTTGAATTTATGAGCCCTCTCCGAGGCCTGTTACTTTAATCTGAGTGAGTTTAGGAGCACAACGTCGGATAAGGTTTAATGGGAATCTGTCTGGCTTCCTCTTTTGTTTGCGTGTTCTGTCATCATGAACCCACTCCCTCTTTTTTCTCGGCTGCAATTAGACATGAGGAAGAAATAAGTTAGAGCTTGATTCTAAACTGACCGTTATCGCTTTCAAGAAAAAAAAAGAAAGTGGAAACGTGCTTGGGGGAGAAAAGAAAGAACACGACAAGCCTGTGGCACACCCAAAATGACCTTATGCTGGCCTTTGTTTCATTTCAAATGACGTCAAGTTGGATCAATATGAAATAAAACTTTGATCATGTTTAAGCTAAGAAAATTTGAGTCAATGATAAGTAGACATTTATACCTGTTAGGGACCATGTAAAGGCTTTGCAAAACGTGAGGATGGTTTTATACAAGGACTTTTATGCAAGTTTGACTTTGTGCCACTTCTTGGCTTGATTGATGGTTGATTCCTATTGATTAGCTTTTGAGCTAATCAAATTTGTTTGTGTTTATATAAACACATTTTGTTTCATGACAATTGAACAGACTGTACTTGGGTAATTATGCATGATTTGTATAATTACTTCCAATTTAAAATGGTATAATGGTTGTAGGTGATAGTAATTTTTGTATCAATATAATTTTTTTTTATCAATTAAATTTGTTTGTATATGTAAGATATTTAAATTAAATGTAAAAATTATATAGAATTGCATATTAAAGCTGATATATATTAGATATTTGATTAACACATACAATAAATATGATCTGATATTAAAGGGTTAGTTCATCCAAAAATTATCCCTCAGGCCATCCTAGGTATATATGATATGATCTTCTTTCAGATGAACACAATCGGATATATATTTAAAAAATACCCTGGCTCTTCCAAGTTTTATAATGGCAGTGAATAAGGGGCCCAATTTTGAAGCCAAAAAAAGTGCATCCATCTATCTTAAAAGTTCTCCACACGGCTCAGGGGGGGTAAATAAAGCCCTTCCGAAGCGATACGAAGTGATGGGTTTTTGTAAAAAAAAAAAAAAAAAAAAATATATATATATATATATATATATATTTAAAACATTATTAATTATAATAACTAGCTTCTGGCAGAAGGCTGTACACATCGATTTGCGGTGGAAGAATAACCCCTGACCTTACGTATGGCATAATGATGAATGCGGAAGCGCAGAGGATGGAGAAAAACAAAACACCGGTCACGAAATGGAAGTCTAAAATGAGAAATTTGAAAGAGAAATGTCTGAGGATCATAGGGTAATTTTTATTTTTGGGTGAACTATGCCTTTAATGAAACAATCATTGTATCAGCTGCACTTATTGTACTCTTTTGCAATAATGAGAATCACTGTAAAGCAACATAAAAATAAAAAGCAGTGGTTGTAAAAAAAGAAACAAACAATTAGCCAATATAAAATATAATTTTCTTTTTTTCATTTTTATTTTTTGGGTAATTCAAGTGATTACTTGCAATACTTTAACAATTTCTGTGAAATTCATCCTTTTAAGATTCACAAATTTTCACCCAAAAAGCATCTTAGACAGTCAGGTTGTAAACGTGGTGCAGATAAGAGCTGATCCTGGTTTTTGGTCCAAACCTTGATCGACAAGAACTGTAATTAGACTTTGTGTGTCAGTCCTTGGAACAGAATCAAGATCACTCAGTAATGTTGAATGGGATTTTCTGTCTGAACAGGCTGCATTACATTGACTAAATGAAGTCGAGTATATACACCCCTGACTCCCCTCATGACGTGCTGTCAGGGTTTTTTGTTTGGACCCGGGCCTGAGAGCACGGGGTCAGGAACAGGAGCCTCATGAGGACCACGTCATGCTCTCCATCATTACACTTCCTGTGTTTGACTCAGGAATCCACAGCTGCGATGGCCCCTCTCTCAAGCGCTAGGCTCTTTTGCTCTCGAATGCAAATACACACATCGTCAGCTGTGCTGTTTATTAGACATGTGACCCAGCATGCAACTCCCATGTCATTGATCTCACATTTACATGAGTGCCAGTAAGTCTGTACTAGGAGAAACATTCAAAGCAGAGATGATGTTGGGTTTTAGGCACAGCGGTGGGGTTTTCCCGGGCTGTAAGCAAAGATGTTTAAATAGGAATGATATTTGATTGCAGTGCTCATTCCACACATGCTATCAGCAGGGTCGAATGTGTCTCGCTTCTGTGAAACGGGGCCATTAGTGTCTTTGAGTTGCAAGGAAAGTCTGTTTTCTGTGACTGTGGTTTGCGGGGGTTCGGCTCATCCAACTTGCCGTTCTGCTATTTATGGAAATGCTTCTCCGCAGATAGATGTGGTGATGTCACTGCTAAGAGAGGCCAACTTTGGTCTGAGAGAGGGAGCTTGTTACACCTGCTCCTAAAATGAGTCCAAGCCACACTTAAAATCCAAAAACTTAAATCATTATGCTTTTGGCTCATGCTTAATTATAGATTCTCATTATTTTGTAGAAAATTGCACTATTCTTCATTGAAGTCAACATGAAATGCTTTTCATTACTGTAATGTGAATATTCAACAAAAAAGATGGTTAGGGCTTTTCTTTGTATCAGAATTTATTTTTTATTTTTTACTTTTTGTATCAGAAAAAAAGTTTGTGAAAAGCAGGGACGTGCACAGACATTTTGGGCGGCAGGTGCTCAAGTGAAAAAAAAAAAAAAAAGGGAACACCTTGTATAATTATTTTTAAAAAATTTACATATCGTTTATCATCTTTTAATTACATATTTAACATATGTAGTTATATTATTTAATACTTTACACTATAGGGCTGTTACACTAACTAAATGAAATGGGTATGAACAAAACCCACCTTACCATTTAACAAAAATAAAAAATAAAATGCAAAAAAATAAAATGCTACTCTTATAGGCTATATGAAACTAAAACAGCCAGTAGGTGGCGGCAAACCGTAATAAGCGAATCATGAGGCCAGTTCTAAAGACTGCCGAAAGACAGTCACCAGATTACAGCACATCACTTTTTAGATTTTAATTCAGTGAAAACAAGCTCTGCAAGACGCCAACAGACTCCGACAAGGGTAACACACTTATCCGACAAAACCCGACAATGTCTGTTGCTGTCTGTCGCTGCGGTGTGAATTGGCCTATAGAATCATTCAACCAACCAGTTCATTGTCCACTGACTTTATGGCTGCATCCAAAAACAGCTGACTTGTTTCCTTGCTGCCTTATAAGCAGTGGCTTCGCAGGCAGCGTTTGCGCATAAAGGTACCTCAGAAAAGGCATTATTTCTTCAGACTTCTGAGGCAGCATAACGGTTTAATGATCTACAGCAAAAAACGCAACTTTGACGCCATCTTTCTTTTTCTAGCTTAACTGTCACAGAATGGAAAGCACAGGATTGTGGGATATCAAAGGCAGTGAAGGATAGCCTACATCTATGCTACCTTCAAAAATCGATCATATGAAGGTATCCCAGGAGACGGGAAGTAAAACTAACATTGGATTTGGACATGCCTTGATGTGTTCCTACATTGGAATGTGCCCTCCGAAGTAGTGTTGTCAAAAGTACAGACGTTTTTTAAAACGTGACGCTTTGAGCGCTGTTGAGTGGATTTGTAAACATCTCTGATTGGATGTTGTTTTCACGGCTCATCGGATATGTCTGTGATAGGCTTCAATGATCAACGCTGTAAAAACGTTGTAAATAGTCATCAATTAATCTCTTCACTAAGCGCTTACACAGATACACACAGGAGCGCCTATCGCGGATCGGTCCACTGTTAGACGCCTGCTTTCAATCGCTCGCGCTCCTACTTTCAAAACGCTTTCAAATTCAAACACTTCCGTGTGCTTTCAAATGCTCCCATGCGCTGATCATTGTAGCCAATCACAGGCATATCCGATGAGCGCGTCAACACAATGGCCAATCAGAGATGTTTATGAATCCACTCAACAGCGCTTAAAGTGTCACGTTTTTAAAATTTCAGCACCGATAGGTACCGAAGTCGGTACTTTTGACAACACTACTTCGGAGGCAGCATTTTTCAGTTTTCGGACGCAGTCCATGAATGTGTCATTGAATCATTGACTCACCTGACTCATTCAAAAATGGTGAATCATTCAGGAATTAAACTTTTCTGATTTTGTTTGGAATATTTCCATTGGCAAAATACAGCAAAAACAGTCCACTGACTTTATGAATGGGTCATTGAATCATTGACTCAACCGATTCTTTCAAAACAGGGAATCATTCAAGAACAAAACACTCATGTGTTGCTGGGTGACGCAACTTTTCTGCTTTTTTTTGTACAGTCTTCATTGGCAAAATACAGCAAAAACAGTCAAAATTGACAATGTTATATCTAAAAATGATCAATTCATATGATCAACCTTTTTGTTTATTGAACTGTTATGTAAAATATCACCTTTTGCATCCATACTGATATTCGAGAACATGGCACTCTTGCAAGTGTGATATTGCTTAACTATATTATTTTATAAATAAAATAAAATAACTCATACAAAGGCATTTCTGACCTTGAATGACGCTATTTTACGTCAACGCCAGACTAGCTTGCTTGTTTTTAAGCTTAGTGGAGGGCTATCGCCTGTTAAGTTAGGCTGACTGTATTGTTTTAATAGTGGTTTAATTTCACAGTGGTGACAAACAGTGCCGGACTTTAGGGCAAACACAGTCATTACCTGGCTGTCACCAATGAAGGCAGATCCAGGAGACGTGGATTCTGCTCACCTGCTCTGCAGAGTGCTGTGGTGGCTGTGACGAGATGTCAGATAGTGGGAGGGGCTCATGCAGTCTCACAGAATTATTAAGAATAAGTTGTCAGGCATGCTGAGAATTGATTGAAAAATAAGAATTGATGCTACAGGCCAAATTTAAACAAAAACTAAAAATATGCTTCATGATAGTAACACATCTTTGATTACAAGGAGGCTGAGAAGTTGACAGTGTTTTATTTAGAAAATAAAGCATACCTTCTGCTCTCTGCACTGCTGATAAGAAGACTCTAACATGCTCTCCTGCTGCCAGCCCCTCCCACCATGTACGTCAGTGGTGCTGCTGGTCTGGTTGGCTGTTGCTAGGTGGCTGTGTGTGAGTGTGTATGAGAGAGAGAGACATTTAGGGCTAACACGGACCGTTCGTTTAAGTGTGTGTGTGTGTGTGTGTGTGTGTGTGTACAACTAAGACAGCTGCACTAAGCTCACCACGCATTTTGTCTGGGCCTTGAGCTGGTCTTCGGCCATCTACAGTCGTGCACACATGCGAACACACGTACGCAAATCCATACACCCACATACTGACATACACTGCAACACCTGCGCACAAACTGACACAGAGACTATGGTCCACAGTTTTCGCAAGGTCCAATGGGAATAGCTCTGATTTGGTCTCTAATCACGGTTCTTGTCAGATGGATTCTTTCTAAGGTAGGTTTCGGTGGATTTCCTAGTTGGCTCAGTTTTTATTACACGATAACCCTTGACAAGTGTTTGTCTGTTTTTAGAGCGAAAACTAACTCCGGTAATAGCCCCAAACTCTTTGTCTTGATATTGAAGTGGATCAGTTAAGATACAGATTGTGACTTAGAGATAACTTCACTTGGAAAGTTTCTTGCATGGGGCTTATTAGTCAATTAGTGATTATGAATCAGTGAGGAAACCCCACCAAAATGTATACAGACCCAATCGCCTTGGCTTAAGCCATAGCAGTCACCTTGGGAAGAGCAAATTAACCGTCTGTTTGGTTTTGTTGAGTATATGATTTGCAGAACATCTTACTCTACACAAGATGTTCATGGAGGTAAAAGTATGAGTAATTAAAGCTCTTTAGGCTTTTGAAGTTTAATTCTGGTATGGTAAAATGTTTTTTTTTTTTTTTTTTTTTGAGAAATAAACACAGAGGAGACAATGCTTGCAATGTGATATTCGTTTTGTTATAGTTACATCCGTAGAGAATTCTAATGTGTCTCTAGTTAACTTGTTAATGTTGCAATGAAACAGAAGTAGCGACATATCTTTTCTTTCTGTTTTGTGATGTTCATTTTAATGAAGCGTTCAAGCGGATTATCAAAAACAAAAAAGATGTAGAGTCGGGAGTTGGTTTTTCCATTGGATATTGATTGGATGATGGGATGGTAGATCTGGGTGTGAGCTTGTGGTTGATTGTAAGAAAGGGGCGGGGCTTAAGCGGACAAAATGTTTGGAGAAGTCCGGCTAACATCATGTTTGTTGAAATAAGTCTGTTGTTTCACTGGGAGATAGATTTATGATTGATTTTTGATTAAAATTTGCATGGGTGAATCATTCACAATAAGATTAATAACATGTTATGAGAAAATAGGTAGATTTTTATTTCTTGCTGACTTTAACCACATCTCCTACCCATTGAGCATTGGATTATTCAATATTTTGGCTAATTTGATTTAGACCATCTAAAAATGTAGTACCATATTTAAAATGATTTTTTTCTAAATTCTGTGCTAAAGTTAGTCTGGTTGATTTATATTAAGGCTAGCTGACTAGCCTAAGTGGAATCAAAACTATTGAAACTTCTTGATTTATAGACATTTTATTCCCATCTGAATGGTTATTTTAAAAAATTACAAAGTTCATCTTGAACTTTTTTTTTTCTCAGGCAATCCATGCGGTAAACAAAGAGGAACAAAGTGCTGAATTATTTTCCCACTGCCTTTTCCTGGATTAGTTTAAAGGAAGTGGTGATGGTGTTTTCCCCTGTTTGAAGGCCTCAGTCGAAGCGGGAGACGGCGGTGTGGACCTGAGTCCGCTGTGGTTGTGGCGTTTTACTGTGAAGTCTCTTGGTGAATTGATTGGGCTCCGTCCCTCTTCACACAAGCCTTTAACTTGTTTCGCATCCAAACGCTGTGTCAATAATTGGCTTGTAGGCCTGCTAACCTGTTCAAATAGACCCCTCAAAGCATTGCTAAAATTCCTCAAGTGCTTCATAAAAGGTGGCAATCGTGCCTTTGACTACCATCAAAGCAGTCCTTAGGTTAGCTGTAGCAAGAAGTACATTGATTTATCAGCTTCTGGACAGGTTTGATAAATAGTGGTGGTAATCCAGTGGAGTCGGTAACAAAAACGTTGAAGGATAACTTCCAAGGAATAGGTATTACTGAACTTGGCAGTTTCTGAGTAAACTTTATCATACTGTGGTTCTTTTGAACGAGACGGGTTCACCCAAAAATGAAAATAATGTAATTTATTACTCACACTCATGTCGTTCCACACCCCTTAGACCTTTGTTCATCTTCGGAACACAAATTAAGATATTTTTGATGAAATCCAATGGCTCAGTGAGGCCTGCATCGCCAACAATGGTACTTCCTCTCTCAAGATCCATTAATATACTAAAAACATGTATAAATCAGTTCATGTGAGTACAGTGGTTCGATATTAATATTATAAAGCGACAAATATTTTTTTGTGCGCCAAAAAAATAAAATAACTTTTTAACTTGATCTAGCGATGGCCGATTTTCAAAACACTGCTTCGGAGCGTTATGAATCTTTGTGTCGAATCAGTGGTTTGGATCGCGTGTCAAACTGACAAACTGCTGAAATCACGTGACCTTCGTGCTCCGAACCACTGATTCGATTTGTAAAGCTCCGAAGCTTCATGAAGCAGTGTTTTGAAATCGGCCATCACTTGATATTGTTAAAGTCGTTTTGTTTTTTTGGCGCACAAAAAATATTCTCATCACTTTATAATATTAAGATTGAACCACTGTAATCATGAACTGATTTAAATGTTTTAGTACCTTTATTGATCTTGAGAGAGGAAGTACCATTGCTGGCAATGCAGGCCTCAATGAGCCATCGGATTTCATCAAAAATATCTTAATTTGTGTTCTGAACGAAGGTCTTACGGGTGTAGAATGACATGAGAGTGAGTAATAAGTGACATCATTTTCATTTTTGGGTGAACTAACCCTTTAACATATGGTTGCCCCAATGGAACTGTTCCTGAAGTTAGCTGAAGTTGCACTACAAGTTGCTTTGGCTTTTGAAAAAATTGATAAAGTTGAAAGTTGATAAAGTTGCAACAGATTTTATTTTGTATTGGGATGTATATCCAAGTGTGACAGGTTAACGAAAAAGAAACTTTGTAGTTTTAGCCATTGTTTGTTGATTGGATATTGAGATGTGGCCATTGCACAAAAAATGAATGCAGTTGATTGTAAGACGGGGCCTGGGAATTAAGCAGACTTAAATGATTGGAGAAATTCTGCATATGTCACCAGAGAGAAGAAAATAAATAAATAAAAATAAAGTATACATGGTTGAATTATTCACAATAAGATCTATAACATGCATTTACAAAGTTGAGAGGATGAGTTCTCGTTTTATACCAACTTAAATGAAACCTCTAATATCAGCTGATACCATAACTGATATGGTCCCCATATATCCCACATGAAAAATCTTTACAATAACATTGGATCAGACGATGCTGAAAGTGTAGATGGAACACTCCCAAAAAATGGCAAATGTCAAACATTTGACAGTTACATATTAAAACTACGTAAATGGGGACAGCAGTAGTTTGTCCACATTGTGAAACCAAACATATCACAATAATCCATCATGTAAACAGAGAGTTAACACGCCCTGGATTCATTCTAGAGATAAAATACGGAATGTTTTGCTTTTATGTAATTGTAGATAAATGGCAGATGTTCTCAGATCTCATTTTCTTGACTGCTTGTTCAGTCATGAGCTTGTTTGTTTTATTGCGATTAGATGAAGCCCATTCATTTGCTTCGCAAATGCCTAGTATCATGGAGAAATAGGCGTGACTTAATGCATTTTTGAGGCACGAGATGTTGATTGTCTAAATAGTTTAGTTGAACATGATGTCTCAATGAGGTATTTAAGAAAGATCAATGAATGACACATAAAAGAATGAATTGTTGAACAAACTTGCTGGATGGGTTTGAGTTCCAGGTTCGCCTGAGGCAATTTAGAGTCTTGTGTCAGACAGATGCAACAGTGTTTAGACGGCTAAAGAAACTTTTTGACCAATTATAAATGACGCATAACATAAAATTATTCAATCCAGATTTTTGTGGCTAAAATGTATTCTATAAATACATAATTTACAAAGTCTTTACCCTTTAATGTACAGAAGCTCTAGTATATTTATGCTTCTGCCCAGTTATTTGTTAAAAAAACATTTTAGTGTGTACTTTGTTGCACAAAAAAACGAGACTGAGGTGCATTGGTATCAGCATTGTTTATGAATGCTGGTATACTTCAATATTATGCTGGTATTTTGTTGTTATTAGCATTAATTAAACTGACCTCAGTTGAACAATGACACTATTTTAGAGCTGCTTTACAGCAGAATTGAAAGTATTTTTTTAATTGAGCTAGTCATTTAACTACTCTCAAAATATAATAGATAATTGTCCATTAAAGAAGGAGTGAAGACTGACTTTTTTTTCTTTTCTTTTTTTGTCTGTTGTGAGTTGAGTTCTGATAAAGATTTGAAATCAGCCTTCCTGAAATAAGTAATTTTTGCTGAACTCTCAATTATTTTATTATTATTATTTTTGTTTTATTATTTTTTTGGTCTTCTAGCCTGCTTGCTGAAAGTCAGCAAAACAGCACAGACTGTCATGCCTCGCTGGCGTACAAGCGGCATTGCCCTCTCCAAGAAATTCAACTCCTCCGTTCCTGCTCCATGTCCGGCTGCGCTGATGCCGCTCGTGTGCTGAGCCCATATGGGCACGGCTGGGGAGTTTGTCATGCCCCGCTCAGCTCACTGGTAGAAATTACTCACACGCAAAAACACCAAGTAATGTGTGTAAACACTGAGTTTGTTGATACTAAAATACTGCCGCGGCAATATCGGATGACTCTAGGCTTGTTTTTCACTGGCCTGATGGTGGTTATTGAAGATGGGGGATGTCAAAGTGTCATATGAGGGTTACTGTATGTGCAGTTGTTTTTGTAGCCTGTATATTCACTTAGCAGTTTTACAGTTTATCTGTCCACTGGTTATTAACTTAACTCAAAGCACTGCCATCAGTTAAGTTGAAACTGCAGACTGGCCTTCAGCAACATTAATACCCTGACTGAATAGTGGCCGCCTGGAGATTACCGGACCCTCTGTCTTTCATTTTTAATAAATGCATTTTGCCACAGGATTACATAAAAACATATTGTGCTAAAATCATCTTTGTAGTTGCTTCTCGCAGTCGTGTAGGGTTTTAATGGCTACATGCCATTGGTGTGATTTTTACACACACACACACACACACACACACACACACACACACACACACACACACACACACACACACACACACACACACACACACACACACACACACACACACACACACACACACACACACACATGTTTGTTTTTGTGAATTGTGGGGACTTTCCATAGACTTCAATGCATTTTACACTGAACAAACTGTACATTCTATCCCCCTACCCTGCCCCTACCCCTAAACCTAACCCTCACAGGAAACTGTGCAAACTTTTACTTTTTCACAAAAACTCATTCTATATGATTTATAAACCCATTTACATTGTGGGGACTGCTGGCTGGTCCCCACAATGTAGGTGAACTCAGGTTTATATTACATCATGGGGACATTTGGTCCCCACAATGTAATATAAACAAAAGCACACACACACACACACACACACACACACACACACACACACACACACACACACACACACACACACACACACACACACACATACACATACAAATACACATACATACACATACACATACATACACATACACATACACATACACATACACATACACATATACATACATACACACATACATACACATATACATACACATACACATACACATACACATACACATATACATACATACACACATACATACACATACATACACATACACATACACATACACATACACATATATATATATATATTAGTCAAACAAAAATGTATTCAGACACCTTGAACATTTCATTCATTAATACAGTTTATTCACTAGTTTAAAAAAATGGTAATTAAATATGACAAGATCTCAGAGTTAAACTGTCAGAAAAAATAATCTTATGTCAGATAACACTTAAGCAAAACATAGTCAGGTCAAAAGTGTCTGAAAATGTATCAATTTAACTGGTAGTCTACTGTATGAAGAATTTTTGTGTATAATATGTCAGTTTACTTCTTTTTGCTTACATAAATGAACTATAGTGTCCTGCACCAACTTTTAAAAATATCAAAAATATATAAAAAATGTCTGAATAATTTGAGTTGACAGTGTGTGTGTATTTGTATGTATATATTTTATATATACATACATATATATTCATTTTATTATTTAAAATATTAATTCTGTGTATTGCTTATAACTGTCTTGTGTAATTCTCAAGAATATTTTTTTGTATAGAACATTTTTCATGTACTAAAATGTTTTTGTATAAATATGTTGGTAAATATTGCTGTTTATTACTATGTATGATTTTATTCTTTTAATTGGTAAGAATGCTTAAATATGTTTTTCTTTTATTTATTAGCTTTCTTTTGTATTTTTATATATATTTTTTTGTTCTCTCTTTGATTTAAAACAATTGGGCAGAAAATCTGAATATTAATGTTGAGATATTTCGTCGCAATGCTGAAATGTTCTTCAGCTATATCGTCCATCTTTAGTGACAGTCCTAGTTTTGTGCTTTTGCAGTTTTATTGGGCAGAGACTCGAGGCAAGGGAGGGCTGTTAATGGATAAAAATCAAGTATGCAAATTGGTTCAGTCCATTGACGTCAGAAACTGAATTGTATGCCATCTGGGGACACCCTAACCAGCCATCTAAAAGCTGCGCTGAAGTGCTTGTCTTTGTCTGCGTATGCACGGGTTCTTTTTGGGTATATGGCGGCACAAGACGTGCCAGATCTTGTGTTTTCACAGTGAACCTTTCTCCTCCTCATCTTCTCCAAAGGATCCCCTTTATTCATAAGTTTTTTTTGAGTTCACATGGACCAGTACTTGCCAGAGACAAAGAAAATATGACCGAGAAAGGTTGATGTATTCAAGAAGCGTTTTATTACAAGCCCTTGTGCTGTCCTCTAGTTGTGCTTTGTGCTAGCAGTGCCTGTAACATCTTCAAAATTAAATCTGTGCTACCTTTAAGAAACGACAAGTACGAAAACTACGCGTTCGGCACACAAAGACCTCTTTCGACTACTGCGGGCAGGGAATGCTCCGCCTACTGCTCGCGGATGACCAATCATGCTCGCATCTGCATAATGAGCAGTGGTGCGAGTGTCTGTTCATGAATTAATCTCTGAATGGCCCTGTATGGAAGCGTAATGAACAGGAGAGCAGATTACACTAGACAGATGATGCACGCTTAATTCAGTGAAGCAGGCTTCTCCGCTCCAGCTTCCTCTTGCTGCTGGGAAATGTGCACTGGAGGCTGGGCTGGTAACAGAGTTGAGCTCACATTCAACCCTCCAGCATGTGCGTTTCCCTCACGTGATTATAGTGTAACTGAGTGTTTAAGTCACAGACTGGCCAGTCACTCATATTAGAGGTGTTTAGAGGTATAGGGCAACTATCACACTCTTTTATTTACATGGCTACTTGAAGAATTACTTGAAGAATTGTAGTGGAATACTTGAAGTGAGGCCTCATGGCATTGTTTTAATCTGATATTTGGAATAAAATATATATATATATATATATATATATATATATATATATATATATAATATATATATATATATATATATATATATATATATATATATATATATATATATCCAGTGCTTCCCACAGGTTTGAAATATGCTTGCGGTCGTAGCCGGGCGAAAAATCCTCCTGTTACCCACGGCACAAAAATGGTCTACTACATGTGACAAACAAATAATGTGTGATTTTTAACAGTGTTTTTATTTATTGAAATGAATTTTAATTAAATAGCATATTACATTTAATTACATACTAATATTATGCATTATTATGCATTGTAAATTATGCAAAATTACAGCATTTAAATGGTTTTGCTTTTCCTATGTTCTCCTTGCTGTCATATAGTGTCTCTCTCAGTGAATGGGACACAGATTTTACTAGTAAAATTTATAAAATGAATAATGTGTCAAATGTTCTTAGTCTTTTCTTCCTGTGGGGGAGACTACAATAATTTACTATGAATTAAATGGAAATCAAATTAAATACAATTTTTAGTGTAACCAAAATACCAATAATGCCCAAAAGAAAAAGAAAAAACTTAGCGTGTGACTTTTAATTATAAACAAGCCCGAAATACACAGGTACTCTTATTTTGAAATGTCTGTACTATTGCAGGCTGATCCTTCAGATTCTTACAATCGTCTAAAACATTTTATATAAAGGCCATAAAGTAGACATTGTAATAATTCATCAACTTGTGTTCATTAGCAATCACTTGGCAAAATTCTGCGCTTTTCATTGATTGAGAATCACTTTGAAGCAGACTGAAGCGCTGTTGCGCGAGCTTGTAGAACACGCAACAGCGCCGCCTAGTGACTTTGCAAAATGCAGCGCCCGTGGGAATGTTAGCGGGAGTAAACGGTTCTGACGTACATATAAAGAGCAGGTATGAAATGACTAGTTATTCGATCGAGGATGGTTTCATTATCTTGCGCGGATATAAAAGTATGAGGATAAAAATAATAAAAGCAAAAATGTCTCCAAATATACTTGGGCGGCCGTTATTATACGTGGGCGGCCCGCCCCAGTAAAGTCTATGTGTGGGAAGCACTGATATATATATATATATATATATATATATAATATATTTATATTATATATATATATATAATATATTTATATTATATATATATATAATATATTTATATTATATATATATATATATATATATATTATATTATATATATATATATATTTATATTATATATATATATATTTATATTATATATATATATATATATTTATATTATATATATATATATTTATATATATATATTTTATATTATATATATATATATATATTTATATTATATATATATATATATATATATATATATATATATATATATATATATATATATTATATTTATATTATATATATATATATTTATATTTATATTATATATATATATATATTTATATTATATATATATATACACTAATTATTGTATATTTAAATGTGCATGTTAAGTTACTTTAAAAACACTAAGAATTTAGTAACACTGTTAAATGTAAATAGCAGAAAATAAAATATTGCTGTATGTTTTAATGTTGTTTTTTTTTAAATGATTGAATTTAATTTATGCTGTTTTCAGTTGATTTATTTATACAAAATAATACAGTATTTTAATATCAGCAGTTGATAAGCCTTTATAAAATAATATAAATATAAAATAATTTGCGGATTATCAATATCTGTTCATCCGTAAGTGTGTTTAATAGCATATTTATAGTATTTTAAATTATATTATTTATTATTATTAATTGATCTTTATTATTATTTATTATAGTGTTATTTATTACTGAAATGTGTTACGGCACTTTGTTAAACCATACTAATAAATTATTACCAGTCATATACCATGATATTTCATCTTTGATCAGGAAGTTTGGATTGTTTATTTGTGTACTGTTTCTATTTGTCAAGGTGCTTTAAAAGCATGTTTTCCCCTTTTTAAATTCCCATTTATTCTTAAAATCCCATTGAATCGGTTTAATAATGTATAGTATAAAAGCATGTTTACATGGGTACATTTTAGGTGCATCAGATGGCAGATGATTTCAAAGAACAGAGCAAAATATGACAGTTTATATATAAAAATTGCTTATTTTCTTTCTTGAAGTTGTGGTGCCTTATTTGAATATACACTGCTGAGCATTTGGCTTGTATAGGTTTTTTCCCCACGTGTTTGAGTAAATGCAAATACTGACGTTCGTCTGCATCTCTTCCCCCTGCAGAGACGCGGAGCAATCTCCTATGACAGCTCTGATCAAACTGCTCTGTATATTCGCATGCTAGGTAAGCACCATCCCATCCGTTCCCTGCCTAATGCACGCACACACACACACACACACACACATACTCTCTCAACCTGTAAACGAATGCAGACACAGGGTAGATGAACCACTCTGCACTGGAAGTTACTGAGCGCAGCATTATACAACAGATTGTGTAACAGAGGGGATGGAGAGCCTCAACCATCAGTCAAAAAGCCTCTGATAATCTCGTCATTACATACACGGCTTAAGTCATTCCTCAACAGGGAATTGCTTAGTGTTTCCCTGAATTTTTCTTTGATTTAATACTTATCAAGCCCCAGCTCTGCTTGATTGCCGACCCTGGTGACCCTTTGAGTTTATAGGACAGCACTGAAACATCTGAAAGGGCCTGATGTTTAAACGTTGCGTATGAACAAAATGGACATCGAAAAAGTATACGCAATCCCATGTCGGATTAACCTAAGAAGCATCTTAGGTTTATGCCTTTAGTCATTGTCTTATGTTACGCAATTTCGATTTCAAGTAAATCTATCTTGTCTTTAAGGATATTTAGACATTTTATAAGAAAACGAGACAATTAAGAGTGAGTTAGGAGTAGTTTTATTGCAGTATATAATCGCACTTTAAGGATTGTTTTAGTTAAAGGTGTTCTAAGCGATCCTGGGCGGAGTAACTTCCTGTTGACATTCAAATATGTCAAACAAAACAGAGGCTAGCTAGACCCTCCCTCCTCCTCCTCCCCCTCCCCTCCGTGCTTCCTGAAACAGTCATGAACGCGCATTTAAAATCATTCTTGTCGGTTATTGGCTGGAGCATGTTTATTATGTTTCGTGGTCCAGGCTGCACCAGTTTGTTTTTATTGCCATTTTCGGAGCTTGTGGCGACTACAGAGACCACGTTTTTTTTTTTTACAGTGTGTTCAGGGGACAGGCAGCTAGCGGATAGTGAGGAGATGTTTGCTGTATGTGACAAAAAATGTTTTGGCCTAAAAACGTGTGACATCGCTTAGAGCACCTTTAAATGTTAAATGTTTTCTTATTGTTTTAGTATTGTTAAATGCAATAGTATCCTGTGAATGGATGGCAAAATGCGTGTGGAAATAACTTCAAGAAGCAGAAAACATTCGTGCAAATTTTTTGCTAGTGGATTTGTAAAGTAAACTGCACAGATTTTGGCATAATACACAGTATCTGTCAAACGTTTGGAAACAATATGAAAGAAATTGATATAAATAAATGTTTCTTGAACAGCAAATCAACATAAAATGATTTCTGAAGGATCATGTGTGACTGCAGACTGGAGTAATGATGCTGAAAATTCAGTTTTGCTATCATAGAAATGAATTACATTTTTATATTTATTAAAATAGAAAAATATTTTAAATTGTAATATAAATTTTACTGTATTTTTGATTAAATAAATGCAGCCATGGTGAGCACAAGAGACAATTAAAAAATTAATGTTACCAAACTTGACAGGTACTTTGTATTGTTATATATATACATTTTTTAGAAGGATAGTTCACCCCAAAATGAAAATTCTATCATGATTCACTTACACTCATGCAATCTCTGATGTATATTACTGACTTTCTTCAAAAAAAAAAAAAACACAAAGTAAGATTTTTAGGAAAACAATCAATCTCTGTGAATCCATATAATGTTCGTTTGACTCTTGTAAAACCACAAACAATCCAAACGACCCCAGTGGATGAACCACTGTCTTCTGAAGTGAAATGATGTTTGTGAGAAAAATACTAATTTTAAACTCTTTTAACTATAAACCATCACTTCCGGCCAACTGTCTTAGGTGTCTTCACAAGTTCAGCTTGACATAAATGTAAGTGCGTTGTGAAGTTGGTGCGAGGATTGATGCGCACTTATGTGTCCCTCTCATGAATGCTTGTATGACTAGACCAGAAGCAATGATTAATGTTTAAAAAAAGTAAAGAAAATTTTGTATTCTCACACGTTTCGCTTCAGAAGACATTGATTCATCCACTGGGGTTGTATGGAATACTGTGGCGTTAACATAATCAGACTAGTTGATCATGTCCGAGTTCACCACTTCCGTGTCACACTGACTCGACTTCTTTGCTTTCTGTCACTGTACCATGAATTAGCGATAGAACATCATAACAACCTGGAATATCTACACGTTAAGTAACATCACCTCTTCAAGCATGTAGCCAGAAACCCAGTAAAGCTAACCCTGACCTAATATTTGATCGTAATGTCTTTTTTTGTTTTGTTTTTAAGCTGTGACAAACAAAACAATCAAACCCTCATTCGTGTTTACACCAGGTATGAACCAACACATCTCACCACCAGGAGAGACAAACCCACTCACTCGCTTTCACGGCCTTTCCCTTTAATAACTCTTCCACACCATTCCTCCTTAAAGACCTGCATCAGTGGGCACAGTCTAATCAGTGGCATTTCTCACGTTAAAATGTCTTCTAATTATATTTGTGGGTCAGGAGATGAGTTCTGGTTGCGTACGAGAGGTTTGGCGCAAAACAAAAGGGCGCACTTTTGGTTCAATAAATTGGATGTGGTCTTGCTTCCTCGACCTCCGCGGCTTTTCTTCTGCATGTCCGAATAGCTTCCGTCTGTTTTTTTTCTTTTTTAAATGTATGATTCGCCTGTTGCATGTGTGACATTGTGCTACACGGTCGGTCCGTTTCAATTATTACTGTTTTTTTTTTTTTTTCTGTTTCATTTGAAACTCATGTTTGTCAATTCATTTTAATAGTGTTTTTTATGTAATTGTAATTCACAGTTTTGGTATTTTGATAGGGGCTTGTGTAATATTCAAACAGCTGTTTTCAAGTAAGTAAATATACTGGTGGGAGGCTGTTTTATTATTTGTTTATTGACTTTTTTACACATTGACTACTTTTTTACTGCACATGAACTCCAATCAGTAGTGACTGACATGTTGGAGGCTGCCATTACTCAGTAAAAGTTTATGCGTCCCCCTCCTTCTCCCTCTCCATGCAAATACACACACACACAGCCAGAGTTTGATGAAAAGGCCTATTGAATGACTTTTTAACAGATGTGACTTTAGAGCTTTGGCCAGCCTCGTTGAAGTCCCTCTGATTTCCTCTCCATTCTGTCCTGGGCTGAAGCACAAGCTTGTCTTTCTTCCATGCGTCCTCCTTTGCTCCTAGCCGTCTGAATACTAATGCATAAGTCCCTCTGGCATGGCGATGCATGGTCTGTCCTTCCCTTTTTCCCATCCATCGGCGGTGTGTGTATGTCTGTGTCTCTGTCCCCCTGTAGCCAGGCCTGTAACCTGCTGTATGTTGTGTTTGCTAACAAATCTCTTGAGGACCTGTGTGTTGATGCCTTCTAGGAGATGTGAGAGTGAGAAGTCAGGTAGGATTTGAACCTGAACGAAGAGGCTCGCACCCATACCTGGGCGTCGATTTCCGCACTTTGCACTGTAAGTACCGAATTAAGACCGTCCAGCACATGCACGCATTCCTACCTCTGTGTAGCAAAGTGCAACAGGGATGCTTTGTTCTGAAAGTTTTCATTTTCTCCATAGGGATTTGAAAATGATTGAAGCTTTGAACCAGCTTTGAAATTAATTGTTACAGTATTTGATTCAATGCAAAAAAAGTCTTGAAAATCAAAAGTTAGACAAAATTAAAGAATGAGCTACTCATAACATATTGCAAATGAGGAAAGTGTTTGAGTCCTTTGAGTGTAAGTGGCCACTGGTCAAACATGAAAAACAACAACATTTATTCAAATTCTGAACCGATTATATATCGCTTAGAAAGCGAGAGCAGCACATTTATAATCACTAAAAGCTGTCACTCATCTTAGTTCATGGCGATGGCAATGACAAGCCAGATGGCCAATCGTTTACGCGATTGCCTGATGTTTTTAAGGCCCTATCTCGTGCACAGATGATGTATATTAATATTATTACTTTCAGTGCACCTAATAAATAGTATTTTATCAGTTAGTAAAGACAGTTTCAAGTAATATTGCAAAAATGTATCATCCTCTTTAGCACCTTTTTTAATATGAAAATTGTGTATTTACTTTTTATTATTTATTAAAAATTCCTTCATTTGTTTATCCCTCCAACCAAATGAATATATTCTAACCTAATTAAAGATATTTTCCCCAGTTTTCGTGGTGCATATGTCGTTCTGTGTTAATAGGACTAACGTTAGTTGAACTGAATTTAGGAGAACATACACAGAGCGCATGAAAAGATTTATTGCTCTTTTGTGATGGTGAAATGAAACACTGTTTTAAAGACTCTCTTCGGACTGTTCTTGCCTTTTGTGTTTTGGTCAGGCGTAACCTCTCGTAGGCAACGATAGCAACCAAACTTTTAAACAGCAGGGGCTCCAGTCATGGGGGCTGGGGTGGTGATTTTAACAGGAACCAAAGCTAAAGACACTAAATGCTTATAATGCGAATTAAATTTCTGCTTAATTATTGAAGATACTACTAATTATTGAGGATCCGGCATCTTGCATCATGGAATTTCCATGTTCTCTTTCTCGCCTGTGTGTGTGCAGCCCGTGCTGAGTCAGCAGGGTCGATTCCAGCTCGGAGAATCCGGAGGCTTTTTAGTTTCCAGCGACACCTGCTTTCGTCCCGTCTGCTACGAGGAGCGCCACACCTCAATCCCCTCCACATACTGGACGACGACTACTGCGGTCAGGCAAAGGTATGGGTTAACAAACACACACTTTGCTAAAAACTGTCAATGTGTCCGAAATCGCTTACATTTGAATTTGTAAGACTATAGAATAACACAAGATGTGTCACTCGTATTGTTTTGAATGGGAGAAAGTGTAACGCGCAATATGGCGGAATAAGTCCCGCCTTCTAAATAAGAGCCAATCGCCGACTGGTAAAGTCATCGCGTCACTTCGGCGGCCGTTAGAATCACCGGTTTCTATAGAAACAGTCAGACGCGCGCCTCTGAAGAGCATGATCCAGCCTGAAAAATACATTTTTTTGTCATGATTCGAGCGTTTAGAAACTAAATTTTTGAGCCGGTTGTTGTTAGATTTCATTGTTGATTTCAAATATGAAACTTAATCGTAAGGTTGGCGAACAGTTTTGGAGAATTTGATGTTTCCCCATTCAAAGAGATTGCATGATGCCCAGGATGCCCGAGAGGCGTTTCAAAGGTGGCCGCCGAGTGAGATGACCTGTCTTAAAGGGACTTTGATATAGGTAGTATGAATGAAATTCGGATGTACTACATCCACCATGTTAGTCACATGACCTACCTGGGTCAGTTGTCACAAATCCTCTTCTGTGGCTTCATGGGATAGCAAAGTGTCCGTCAAATGCGCGCTTTAGAATCTGCATAAGTACGTTACTAGGTTGTCTGGGTAAAGTTACTTTTTTTGAATACTATGAATTCAGACATACTACTCTTTTGGCATATTGTTTTTCGCATACTATATAGTAGGGAAGTATTTGATTTCGGACGCAGTGAGTGACTTTAGTTTATCTGTATATTCAGTATTTGTAACATGTTCTTAAAACAAGTTGTTGATATTTTTATTTTCTCACAGTGTATGCTTGAAAAGGTTGGAAGCTGGAATTTTGACATATTCCTATTTGACAGACTTACAAATGGTAAATATTTTGATTTTGAAGAACCTGTATATCTGTATGTTGTGAGTATTGTGCTTTCCCTCCACTGTAGCAATACACAGTGTGAATGTACTTCACTTTTTGTTGTGAACACTGCCACCTGCTGGTTGAACAATGCATGTGCAATATTGAGGACGAAGCAATGCCTTGCCCAAATCCTCATTCCTCTTGTGCTCTTTGTTGTTTTTAAGGAAACAGTCTCATCTTCTTGACATTTCATTTGCTGAACCAGTATGGCCTCATCGAACTCTTCCAGTTAGACATGGTTAAAGTGCGTCGATTTCTAGGTAAGAGTTTTTAATGTCTTTTTTTTTTTAGTATAAAAATGCTTTAGGGCTCGTGACCATTTTTAATCAATTAATCTGATGAATTTTGCTTTAATTAATGTTATCTTAAAAAACAGTTTAATTTTATTGAAAATACTTATTACACAGTAATCTCCTCCACACAATGTGCAAATGAAAGCCTATAAAACAAATATAGATGTATATGAAGTTAATTGCAGGTAAGTTTTTAGTATTTAAGCAATGAGCTGCAGCCCTAATATAATGACAAGTATCTTGCTGAATTACTTTAAAACATTGCGCTCTGGTTTTAAGTTCTGGTTCAAGAAGACTACCACAATCAAAACCCTTACCATAATGCAGTCCACGCTGCTGATGTCACCCAGGCCATGCACTGTTACCTGAGAGAACCCAAGGTGACTGTCCTTGTATTAAATGTACCATTATTCCCTTGTAATTAGAATACTGTACTTATAGACTTACGATTGTCTCTGTGTGTCTGTATTCACAGCTCGCCCAGTCCCTCACATCATTCGACATCCTCTTAGGTTTGCTGGCAGCGGCCACACACGATCTGGACCACCCTGGAGTCAACCAGCCTTTCCTCATCAAAACTAACCATTACCTTGCAGCTTTGTACCGGGTTAGAGCACCATCCAATGGGATTTAAGCACATCATTAGCTTCATAATCCTCTTTACGTTCTAAGTAAATTACTGTATTTGTAAATATGTCAAAGTCGATCATCACTGACGTGCGTGTCAATCTCTAGAATACCTCAGTTCTGGAGAACCATCACTGGAGGTCTGCAGTTGGTCTGCTCAGAGAGACTGATCTCTTTTCACATCTTCCTGCTGAGGACAGGTCAGTCTCAGCTTTTCTTTTTAGCCTAAAGTCCTCTTGTAATATTAGTTAGAGCTTCTTACACCACATCTTAGCTTTTTGCTACCATCTCTTTAAGACTCTGTTACTTATGATTGACTGACTTCAATTGGTCTCTAACAGTATGAGTATAGAGAGGCAGCTGGGATCACTGATTCTGGCCACCGATATCAGCCGACAGAATGACTACCTGTCCCGGTTCAGGACACATCTGGATGAGAATGACCTGTGTTTAGGACACTCTACTCATCGGCATTTCGTTCTGCAGGTGGGAATTTCGAATTCAATAAAATAAAATGGTTTATATATACTTATACAGGTGATATGCAAAAATGACTTAAAAATAAAATAATACGTTTGAGATGTTTGCTTTAGTGAACTGGAAAAGATTTAATTTAATTAAATACACTGCGAATCAAGATAAATTCTCCAAAAACAAGTGATAATATCTTAATTATTGCAAATAATATCTTGGTTACATTTTACAATAAGGTTGCGTTTGCTAACCTTAGTTAAAGGGATAGTTCACCCAAAAATGAAAATTTGATGTTTATCTGCTTACCCCCAGTGCATCCAAGATGTAGAGGACTTTTTTTCTTCAGTCGAACTCAAATTATGATTTTTAACTGCTGCCGTCTGTCAGTCAAATAATAGCAGTCATTGGGAACTTGAACAATAAGAGTCGAAAAAACTTCCATAGAAAAAATTAAAAATTAAAATCAAATCCAAATTAAACCCTGCGGCTCGTGACGGCACATTGATGTCCTAAGACACGAAACGATCGGTTTGTGCGAGAAACCGAACAGTATTTATATAATTTTTTACCTCTAATACACCACTATGTCCAACATCGTTCAACTTCCGGTTAGTGAGGTTGGATCGCGCTCTGACAACGGAAGTGATGTCTCGCGCTCATTGAAGTATATGGGCGAGACATCACTTCCGTCATCACAACGCGTTTTTTGACCTCACTAACAGGAAGCTGAACGAAGTTGGACATAGTGGTGTATTAGAGGTAAAAATTATATAAATAATGTTCGGTTTCTCGCACAAACCGATCGTTTTGTGTCTTAGGACATTAATGTGTCGTCACGAGCCGCATTTGTCTAAGCAAGTTTTATTTACTGTTATAGTTGAAGTTCCCATCTACTGCTATTATTTGACTGACAGACGGCAGCGGTTGCAGTTAAAAATCATAATTTGCGTTCGACTGAAGAAAAAAAGGCACCTACATCTTGGATGCACTGGGGGTAAGCAGATAAACATCAAATTTTCATTTTTGGGTGAACTATCCCTTTAAATCCTTAAGTTAATCCAAACTAACAATGAAAAATGTTTCTAAAATATTTATTAATATTAATTTCAACATTTATAATACATGAATAAAATCAAAAGTTGTATCTGTTAACATTATTAAATGGATCTGAGCTAAGGTGAACTAACAATGAACAGCTGTATTTTTATCAATGGGCACGTACACACTACAGCTAAATTCAGCTGTCAGTTCACCTTTTAGTGCTTAATCGCGTTCTGTACACACACACTTCGGTAAAATACGGGAGTGACAACCGCATTCTACAACTGAATTAACTCCCGAAAAATACAGGTAGTGACAACCGCATTTACAGAAATTCTATGCAGTGTGTACGGAACCGAATTGAACAACTAGTTGTTAATGACGTTTACGTGCACCGTAACATGCGCGGCGAATCACAGGGAAAGCACAAGCCTATCCATCCAAATCCTTTATGCTGAAAATCGCGATTCATGTTTGCTCACTTTAATAACTCCATAAACCTGTTCGCTTTATGAGACGAGCTTAAACAACAAGACCAAAAACGCTTATAGTGAGTGACCATGGCAACACACAAACAGCGCGCGCTGTGTGAAACAGGCTGTACAAGCATAAACAAAACACGACGCCTCCGTCGACTGTGTTAAGGCCTGTTCACACCGGGACGAATATCGCGCGCGTGTGAGTGTGCACACCGACGCGAAAAACGCGAGGCGTAAAAGCGTCATTTTAAAAAAAAAAAACGCCTCTGGTTCGTTTTTGTAGTTTGACGCGTCGCGTTAAAAACTGGCCGACCAATGAGATTGGTGCTTTTGTTCACGTGCCTGGAGCTGCTGAAGTTAATTTAAATTGCTGAAAATATAACGAGTGTTTTGTCACTTTAATATTATTTTGGTCACGTTAACGGATACCAAACATGAGAGTCCTGTTCCGTACACATGTAATGATAATTTAGGGGATTCACTCCCGATTTAAATGCGGTTGTCACTCCTGAAACAGTGTACGTGGCCAATTAATGTAAACAAAAATTTAATAAATACTGTAGTAGATGAAATGTTCATTATTAGTTAAAGTGAATGCATTAATAATCGTTAACTAATGAGACCTTGTTGTAAAGTGTTACCAATATCTTTCATTTAATTTTCAAAATTATCTTTTAATTATTAATGATTATTTTTTATTATAAAAAAAAACACAGTAATACTACTATTTACTAATAAAAAAATAATTTTGATTACTATAATTTTGATGTACTTAAAGTTGTGATGTGATAAGATATGTGAAAGTCACATTTTTAAGTGGAAGGGACTGCATAACATGTTTTTAAATAAAGAAGTACACTTTTGGGGACTTAAAAACAAATCCACGTGTTCATATGTTCCAGATGGCCCTGAAGTGTGCAGATATCTGTAACCCATGTAGACCGTGGGAGCTCAGCAAACAATGGAGTGAGAAGGTCACAGAAGAATTCTTCCACCAAGGTACCCAGTCCTCATGATGACCAAACTTTTTTACTACTAGTTCACTATGTTCAAAAGTTTAATCTTTGTGCTTTGGCATTCTCTTCTTGTTTAGGTGACATTGAAAAGAAGCATAAACTTGAAATCAGTCCACTGTGTGACAGTGAAGCCAACACCATAGCCAGTGTTCAAATCGGTAAGAACTTCAACACTCATTTATATGATTTAAAGGGTTAGTTCACCCAAAAATCAGAGTTATATTAAAAAATACTAAAGCCCAAAAAAGTGCAAAGTAATCCACACAGCTCTGGGGGTTAAAAAAGGCCTTATGAAGCGAAGCAATGCAGTTTTGTAAGAAAACTATCCATATTTATAACTTTATAGACTATAATCACTATTAAAAAAAGAAAATTATAATAATCATATATATATAAATAATATTATATATATTGATTTAAGATAGTACAAGCAAAACCAGTGTTTTTTCAGGCACTGGTCAATTAAGATTTTGGACAATTTTGCTTCCAAATTTTGTCGTCTTTTAGACTCAGGGAAAGAAAACAACATCCAAAATACACATTTAAGTGTTTATTTTATTACACTTTATTTATTTGCATCTTCATTTGCGTTCTCTCAAAGTGAGAAAACGTCAGTTATCTCCACTTCAGTAGCACTTTGACCAACTTTCCAGTTTCATTGCAATCTATATTCTAAGGTTTCTGGCTGATCTAGTGATATCTGCCTCTGATTCTCTTTTTCCTGTACCAGGTTTCATGACTTATGTGGTGGAGCCTCTGTTTGCAGAGTGGGCGCGTTTTTCAGACACGCGGCTCTCTCAGACCATGCTTGGTCATTTGGGCCTGAACAAGGCGAGTTGGAGTGCCATGGAGCCCGAGGCGTCGGGGAGCTCCGAGGAGGGGGAGTCCGAGCCGGCCCGAGCCACCGAAGAGCCCAGTTCCAGAGCCTTATCTCAGGGAAGCCAAGAGTCATGACACCCCAACACTCACATTGGGGGGAAGAACACCTCTACTGCCCTCAGCCAAACATCTTGCGTCACATTTGAGTTGCTCGCCACCGATCTCGAACCAACCACTGATGATTTGTTTTCTTTTTTCGTTTGTTTGTGGATTTAATTTATTTAATTTTAAACTCTCATTTACCCTTTGACATAGAGCAATACATAGATACCTCATTTGGCTACTGCTGCAATTTTTGTTTCCTTTTAATTATTGTGGTGTATTTATTTATCCTTATTCGTTTTTTTTTTTTGGGTGTTACTAATTCACCTCCGATGCTTTGATTAAAGACCGTAAGGGAATGCGGGGTAGGAAGGAAGCCCCCTCCTATGGCTTTAAAGTGCCATTTTGAAACAATGAATTGCTCTGAAAGTCATTTGAAACACCTTGAGTATTTATAGGAGAGGTTTTTACAACTGCGCCAAGAGACAATGTGTGTGAAACTGAATGTGTGCGAGCGTGTGTGTGTGAGCGTGTGCCAGTGCTTCTGCAAATCAATCTTCCTCCTTGTGTACAAAAATACAAATGTGAAGAGCCCAGTCCTTTTGCTGCCTCGGAAGACTGTTTACACATGTTGTTTTTTAACTGAGACATGTTAGTTCTGTGATTATTGCCTTTTAAGCACAGATGTGAAGAACCACTTGTACATTTTGTTCGAAACCTACTGCTGATGATCAACAAAATCTGTCAGACTGCAACCCCGCCGGTGTGATGCATCAGATGCCATACGAATGCCATTTGTGCTCCATTGCGTCTCTCTCCCCTGTATTTCAGACAATGCCCCTGTGTTGAAGGAACGTCACTCTGTGAAAGGTGGCAGAGATGAACCCTTTTGACCATGGAAGAAGGACATGTAGCTGAACGGACTATCCATGGATTTTGCTCAGGGTTTTACCGACCTGCTTATTGGGAGAAACAAGGAAGTAAAGGTGCCTTTTTTAGGTAGCCACCACCCTCTCTTTCTCCTCTGTATTTTGTAAAGTAAGATAAGAAGTCCTTCTCAGAATGTCTCAAAGCCACTCTCGTCTCTTCGGAAGACTGCTACACAATGCCTTAAAACTATGCACAAAGCTAAGTGACCAAACCAGCTGTCATTTTCATTAAAAACCCATCACCTTGTCCATTTAGTGCACTGTCTGACCCTTTGCCTTTTGTCGTGGAGTTTTTTTTTTTTTTTTTAAATATACAGTATGGAGAATTGGTTTAATGATTTGATTTTTAACATTGAACATTCCATTTTTGTGTATGGTTTTGGATTCTGTACAGAATGGACAGTTTTGTGCTTCTCTTGATATTTGGAAAGAGAAGAGGTGCTTTATTTTAGGTGATTTGTATTTTTGTTGTAAGTGCTGTAAGACTGTTGATTTAAGAAAAAAAAAAACTGTTTACAGTTTGTTGTAACAGCCATTTTGGGGAGACGACCTATGTGTCAAGCCATTTTGTAAAGGCTTTGCCGTATAACCTTTTGATACATACTTGTTGCAGTTGCATTTTTGATGAATAAATCTTCACAAAGTGTTTCTCTACTGGATGGCATGAGCTCATGCTGTTCTGTTCAAACCAGACCCAATCATGTGTTGAATGTGTTGTGGTCGAACACCTTTACACAAATGAGGACACCAATTGTTTTAGGTTTATTCAACAAGTGAAAGTCCATTCAGAATGTGATATTTCACACTACAGAACCAATCTATAATGAAACAAAATATATCTCTGCTGAGGTACTGCTCCTACAGTATGTGCTGAACATTAAATCCAGTATAACCTTTTGAAATGAGAAATTATGTATTGAACTATAATGCAAATGCACTGGGTTTTGATGGACAACAGATAGACTAGGTTAAATGTGCAAAAAGAAAACACCTTTTAAAAGGTACAAACATTGTCACACAATTCTGAAGTATGATTAAATGCCAGTAGACTTGTTATACATACTATCCTGAAACAAAACTACATTATTTGATTGTTAAACTGGTTAAATAATAGAAATGTCCAAAAAAATAAATTACAACCTAAAAAGGCATTTTAAATTAGCTCTCAACATTGAGCGAATACTACTGACCTAGCACCATCTAAGCCCCATTTATGATCACAAAAGTGTGCTTCATAATTGCTATTGCATCATGACAGAAAAAGCTGGTTTCAGAAATGAGTGATTTTTCCAGCAATTATGAATTGTACCTTTGAAGTAGAAAGAAGTTCTGTGCAAACATACGTTAAAAAATACACACATTTTGGTGCTTTCGTTCAACATTATCCCTTAACAGATGCAGCTAAAACTCACAAGTAAAATCATAGATAAAAACATTTTTCCATGTAACTGGCATTAATGATGGAACTGACTGTGGCACAACATGTACCGATACAAAAGTGCAAAATTACAAAGATATCCAACAGGGAAACCAGTTTGACTATGTAGTGTTTCAGCATGTGCATGCTCGCTTAAGTGAACGCAAAGTTTACGAGCCAACAAGAAAAGTTAGCTAAATTGAGTCATCAGGTTAACCCACTAAGAAGAAACGGGGGTCAGCTTCATCCTAGTAAAGTTTCTTCCTTCCAGTTGATTTCAGCATGTGCTGTCCAAACTGCAAAAGAAACAGCACAAAATAAATACAGCACTAGCAAACGTCAGAAAGATTCAGTGATTTCTCTTACCAGCGGTGTTTCTACGTGGGTCTTATTATTCTCAGGGGCCGGCAAGTTAAAAGTGCTGTCACATTCGCTGTCGCTACGATAGCGGTGAGCGAACTTGCGTTTCAGAGCCTCTGCGATTAACGCTGCAGCGTCTGTGGGCTCAACAGGTTTGGGTTTCGTGTGACTGTCCTCTTGATGACTGTGAACGAACGGACAAATGAAACCTATTGGTAAGCATTTACAATTAGCCGTGTATGATATCACTGTCCAAAACGAGCATTGTGATACATTCACCTCTTAACTGAGCGCAGCTTCACTTTCCCCATGTCTTTCAGCACATCTAGCATGTTGGGAAGCTCTGGCTTTTTGGGTGCGGAGTCTAGTACAGTGTTCTGCTCCGTCTTTTTCCCACGGCGCTCTCGGATGAGGTCAATGGCGGAATAGCTCCTCTGCATCCCGGGTGCAGGACACGGAGGAGGAGGGGGTGGTGGTGGAGGAGGAGCCATTGGTGGAGCTTGGGATACAGGGGGACCACCTGGTGCTGGAGCTGAACCAATACAAAAATTGCTACTTTACCAATACCAAAGTATTTACTTGCAGAATGCTATTTTTATATATATACTGAAATCCCAGATGTTCGGACAGAGATTAATCTTTTATGAATCGTTAAAATATTGGCGTTCAGGACTCTGTGAGAACGGAGACTGTAGTGTACACTAAGATTTAAAAAGTATAAATCATGTATAAAAGCTAAAAAATAAAAAGCTTCTTCAAAATATTAATAAGTACTATAATACTATATAAATGATGCTTGAGTAACACTACAACTAACCTGTGGATTGAGCGCTTTGCTCCTGTGCCTGAACTATCTGTGCGATTTGCGCTCTGAGTTTGGCCAGCTCAGTCTCAAGAACGCTGATCTTCTGAATGGCTTCATCGTTGATGATTGTCTGGCTCTGTGGTGCAGGTTCAGCCTGGTGCAAGCTGGGTAACGACCGCTGACGTCTCAGGGGCCTGCGCTGCTGGGTGCGAAAGAACAACCCGGGATTCGCCTCAGACCTGCAGGACATACAGATGCATACATGATAAACAGCACATCAATATTTATACATTTTCCAATTCAAATTAGAAATGCTTTTTACCTATTTCTGCCAGCTCCATCGCTCTCTTCTCTTTCAATCCAGCCCACATCAGCGAGTGTGGCCACAAGTCCATTTGGCCCGTTTGAATTGTTGAGGAAACCCGCTCCTGAAGTGAACGGATGAAGCTACATGGCCAAATGATGGTTAATAATTACAACACCTGCTCAAGTCTCACCACAAAGACAAACAAACCCTCACAGACACTCAAGCACTCAAACAATGTAAGAACTACAACAGCAGAGCAAGCGCTAAATGTTTTCACAGCCAACGTAACGTAAATAGCACCAGGGAAACTGGTTTAAATACTGCCTAGAGATTAATGAGGTGCAGTATGCGCAATTAGAACATTACATTCATCTAAAAAAAAAAAAGCACTTCATGCTTTTATATATTTATATTTATATATATATATATATTTATATATATATATAAAAACCTCTTGGCCTAGATTTTTCAAGAATGAACCTGAGAACTGACCTAAAGCAGACATGTTGCATTCCTGACATACAGGACAGCTGGAAGGAAGGGCAGAGAAGAGAGAGAGACAGAAACAGTAATAAAAGTTTCAAGGTGGGTTTAATGTTATCATAGTTATAATTTCAAAGGTTAGACAGTAGGAAAAGGCTTGATTAGATATTGTGAGCCGAAACCTGTCCCCGTGAGTCATTATTGTTTATTGTCAGCACAATAATGGGATCAAAACAGAGAAGAGGCCAGAAACATTAAGATACTGGAGAACTGAAAAATGAAGACTTTAATAAGGCCAAAGATGGAGGGCGTTAAAGATTTTAAGATGCAAAACTACAATAAAGATGGAAAACACAATGACAATAATGGAATAAAATGAATGAAGACTACCTACACATACAAAAATAGAAAATATAAGACTAAATATTTTAAAAATAAGAAAACAGGCACCTAAAACACAAATGTGTGCACAAAATACACTAAACACATATTCTTTTACTTGTATGTATGATTGAATAAAAACTGACGCATTACCTGAAAATGGACACGAGCACAAGGTGCCAATGGGAGACTTGTGGCAATTCTTCTGACAATACTTCGGGATGACCCATAAGGCTTTGATGATAATGATGATAAGGCCTGAGAGAGACATAAAGAAAATCATTCCTTTATTTAAATGATGAGAGATTTAGCCAAAACTGTACATATATGAACTTACCAGATCCATTTCTATCCGCCTATGATTTCTGCTCATCCTGTGATTCAGTTACAGATCTGTCTCATCATCAAGGATCTGTGCTAGGTCATCTTCAGGTCAAAACCTAAACAAAAACAATGTTTTATGCGCATATTTTTTTATTTTACATGATCTAACCTTTAATACAGTATAGTGGTTTCCTGCATAAAAACATGATCCCTGTAAACCAGGGTTGCTCAATCCTGTTCCTGGAAGATCTACGTTAGCTTTCTACAAACTTCAGCATAACCTTGTCAAACAACTGAACCAGCTAATTAAGATCTTCAGGAGCATCTTGTACAAACGTGTCTCCACTCCAGCTTTCCTAAACAGTTACTATGTGGAAAACAACCATCGTTCACCTTGATATTTACCAGAAATCACTGAAATGCTAAATTTTCCAGTTGTTAGTTCCTAAAACACGCGAGTATTTGTCATTAACAGCGGACTACAAAACTTTATTGTAAGTGTTAAAAAGGCGCTAAAACACAAGCGTTATTGTTTCAGCGTTGTATTAAACGCACTCTTAGTTATTTACAAAAATTGTCGGGATTCCTAATAGGATATTACAGGGAAATATCGATGTCTTACCGTGTAAACCGTAGTGTAACAGACCTTTCTAGTGGACCTTTCTGGCTGTGCTATGCTATGCTAAACTGCTTTCCAGACCAGTCCAGCGGTATCCTATGTTTTTCCACAAGTATGCACTCGCTTGGTTAGAGGGGCGGGCCTTTACAGTATTGGCCAATAGGCATTGAGAATATTCCAACAATGGGTGGGTCCTAGATGTTTTGAGCCAATCACTGGTTTAGAGTGGTTGATAGGCATTTCAATTGGCCAGTCTTGACATAGTTATGACTCACATAACACGCGGCATGCATAGGTGTGTAACCGAGTATGACTTTATTATGGTGTTTGGTTGACTATGACAACCAAGTCTTTTTAAAAACTTGAATTGTATAAAATAGAATCAAACATGTAATTTATGTCTTTGTTGCTCCCCCTTCCCTTGTTTTAAACGTGTATTGCAATGTCTGAATATAAAAAGGCGTGTGCCTGGAAAAACACATTTTCCAGATGTCAGCGTCATTTCCTATAAGAACTGTACGTTACATTTTCTACCGGCTTCCAATTCCAAATTTCAATTGCTTTTTATTTGTTTTATTCCAACAATACAAAAAATAACAACAGCGAAACAAACGTAAATATCTGATTAAGTTTTAATTCTGAATTGTTGATTGTATATGTATCACAGTTATTATAAAATATTAATATTAGTAAAACCCTCTCTAATTGCTCAAGAACGCATGGCGTCATAGTCCATATCCTCCAATCAGTCTGTCTAATTCCAGGGAGTGTAAAAGCTATGATAATGGCCAAACATATCTGACCGAAACAGCTAACCATATGCACAGCTAACCATACACACACACAAGGTTAACATGACTATCATAAACAAATACTCTGAATGTACATTTATTATTGTAGCAATAGATTCAGCCTTTCTTTTTACGTGTGCTGGCAATGTTTTTTACAAATTCATGATAGTATTCAAAAATGACAGAATGATATTAGGAGTTAAACAATAGAATATATCAGAATAGTTTACTATGCATTTCTTCCAATATACACAGATGGATCAAGAATCCCAGAGATAGGTCGTACTGGATCAGCATTCTATGTTCCAGAATTTAAAATGGAAATTATGGAATGTTAACAGATAGGACTTCTGGTGGCAATTCAGATGGCACTTTGTTGGGTAGAAGGAGTGATCACAAACAAGGTTGTGATTTGTTCAAATTCAATGCCATCACTTACAAAACTACAAACATTTCAAACAGATATGATATCTTCATAGAAATGTTGAATATATTGTATAGATAAAGGCAAGCTAGAATATAAGTTTGTTTGGGTACCAGCACGTGTAGATATGAAATGGAAATGAAAGATCTGATAAAATGGCTAAAGAGTCACTTAAACTGAAAAACCCTACTATTAGGATGGAAGTATAATTAAAGAAGCTTGCAATCAGAAATGGCAAAGAAATTGGAATTAATGTAAAACAGGAAGACATTTTTATAATATACACAATAGCGTAAGACAAAGTAAAAGGACACAAAATTTAAGTAGAGAAGATCAGGTCATTTTAACTAAGGATGTGCCATACAAAACTTCATATAATAGGAAAACACAGTACAGGATTATGTGAACTATGCCAAGTAAAGGAAACGGTTGATCATGTGTTATTGTTCTGTCCTGGGTATGAACAGGAAAGAAACTACAAAGACAAATACAGAACATAAGATGTAAACAATTTACAATCAGCTACATATCAAACATAAAAAAGGATCTGGTAAAATTGTAAAGATTAGTTTTTAAATTCATTAAAAATAGCGGACTTAAAAATATAGATAACATCATGTAGCCTACCTAGACTGACCTCACTTCACACCCCAGCACAGGAGGTGGCGGTATGCACCAAAAAGCTGATATGCGACCCGCCAATTAATCCACAGAAGAAGAAGAAGTGCACGTCAGAGCAAAAAACAAAGCAATGAAGTCAAAGGAATTGTCTGCAGACCTCCGAGACAGTATTGTATCGAGGCACAAAACGGGGGAAGGGTACAGAAAAATTTCTGCAGCATTGAAGGTCCCAAGGAGCACAGTGGCCTCCATCATCCTTAAATGGAAGAAGTTTGGAACCACCATGACTCTTCCTAGAGCGGGCCGTCCGGCCAAACTGAGCAAACGGGGGAGAAGAGCCTTAGTCAAGGAGGTGACCAAGAACCCGTTGGTCACTCTGACAGAGCTCCAGCATTTCTCTGTGGAGATAGGAGAACCTTGCGGAAGGACAACCATCTGTGAAGCACTCCACCAATCAGGCCTGTATTTTAGAGTGGCCAGACGGAAGGCACCCCTCAGTAAAAGGCACATGACAGCTCGCCGGGAGTTTGCCAAAAGGCACCTGAAGGATTCTCAGACCAAGAGAAACAAAAGTCCTTCTCAGAATGTCTCAAAGCCACTCTCGTCTCTTCGGAAGACTGCTACACAATGCCTTAAAACTATGCACAAAGCTAAGTGACCAAACCAGCTGTCATTTTCATTAAAAACCCATCACCTTGTCCATTTAGTGCACTATTTGCCTTTTGTCGTGGACGTTTTTAAAAAAAAAAAAAATATATATATATATACTGTATATATATATATATATATATATATATATATATATATATATATATATACAGTATGGAGAAGAATTGGTTTAAAGTCCCCGTGAACCGGGAGTTGCAAACGACTTTTCTCCAGTGTTGTGAAGTATTTCCAAGTGAAACGGAATATATTGAATAGAGGGCAGGGTTTTACTGTAGCGCTCCTCCTCTCCATCACCAGCTCACGGTTGCAGGGTCAACCCAAGCCGTCAAACTGATGTCATTAGAGAAGGGGCACGGTTGCAGAGGGGAGGAGCATTTTCAGAGTTTAATTAAATATTACGAAACCAAGCATTTTTTGTATGTGTGTGTGGATTGACTTGCACGGATGAATTGTTCACCAGAAAACTAGCAATTTGAGCTAACAAAATAAATAAGGTCTATTTTGATTTCATGTGTACTTGATTTGATTTTTATCATTGAACATTCCATTTTTGTGTATGGTTTTGGATTCTGTACAGAACGGACAGTTTTTGTGCTTCTCTTGATATTTGGAAAGAGAAGAGGTGCTTTATTTTAGGTGATTTGTATTTTTGTTGTAAGTGCTGTAAGACGGATATATTTGCCATTGAATTGTAAAACTTTCTAATTTACTTATCAAAGATGCTGCAGAAAAATCCCCCTTGAGAAGAGATGTTTAGAAATGAGGTAAATGGAACAATTTCTGGAGCACTTCTACAGGAAAGAGAGTTTTTGAGGGACATTCAAATGTCATGGGAATTAAAAACTGCACATCATTGGCAACCTTAAGGCCTACCCTTTTAATTCCCATTGTACCATATATTGTATTTTTTTCTGAATAACAAGGAAATGAGTAGAAATTAATTGTTGCCATATGGCAACTCTGTACCATAGAGGGTTAATTTAGATCCCCCAGGAAACAAGACTAAATAAATAATTTCTATATAGTAAAATACTGATATAAGTTAAGAATTTTTAGATATTTGTACTTGAAATAAGAAAAAATACTCAGTAAGAAGAGCATTTTTGCAACGTGAATGAAGTATTTAAACATCATCTGGGCTTTAAAAAGGATGAGGAAACCGAAAGAAACTCCGGGTTTACCGAAGAAAACCTGCTCCTGACCAGGTTAGTTTCACAGAGTAAAGAGTGAGTTACCATGGTAACTGACTCTGAGTAGCCTATATAAGTTATCTCCTTTAAGAAACGGGCTTGACTTACCCGGTTTTCTCGGGCTGACATACCTCCCATTCTCAAACGGAAAACCCAGAGTATCCTAATTTCAGGGTTAACTTACTCAGAGAACTCACTTAACCTCCTTTCTGATATGGGCCCCAGTCCAGCGGTATCTTATGATTTCCACAGTATGCACTCGCTTAGTTAGAGGGGCGGGCCTTTACAGTATTGGCCAATAGGCGTTGAGAATATTCCAACAATGGGTGGGTCCTAGAAGTTTTGAGCCAACCATTGGCTTAGAGTGGTTGATAGGCATTTCAATTGGCCAGTCTTGACATAGTTATGATTCACATACACGAGGCATGCATAGGTGTGTATTTTATTATATGAATTTATTTTGGAAGTATGTGCTGTTTGGTCTGTCAAAAACATTTAATTGTATAAAATAGTATCAAACCTGTTCTTTATATATTTGTTGCTCCCAACCCTCCGTTGTTTTATATATGTATTATATACGTGTAAGTTACCTAGGGAAAAAATTGTCCAGATGTCAGCATCATTTCATATAAGAACTGGACTTTTTTTACAGGCTTCCAAATGACGTCCAGCTCCCTAATAAGGCCCAATAAAAAAACAAACACATATTAATAGTAACGTTATATTTTTTTTCAATTGCTTTCTTGGCTCTAATGCTTTTTATTTACAATACATAAAACAACAACAGCTAAACAAACAAATATTTCAGTAAGTTTTAGTTGATCTGTAAAACTCGTTTGTATTGTATAGCTTATGTATCACAGTTATTATGGAATATTAATAAGTCTCTTAGTAAAACCCTCTCTAATTTGTCAAGAACGCATGGCGTCATAGTCCATATCCTCCAATCAGTCTGTCTAATTCTAGGACGTGTTATACAGGGTGCTAAAAGCTCCGCTGATAATGGCCAAATATACCTGACCAGAACAGCTGTCATAGAGATTTTTAACCATATTTATTCTCGTCGTTATTATACTAGTTACATCCAGTGTCGTGTCCATCAGCACTTGATTTGTTGGGATCGTTTGACCGGACAGGATCATCTGAAGCGAGGAGCCGTCCTGGGCGTGTTTGCTGTAAGGTTATGCGTGGACAACAGTGCCACAACACACACAAGGTTAACAAGCTAGACACCACGAATATCAGAAACAAATACACTGAATGCACATTTATCATTGTTATTTGGCTACATATATGCGTATGTTTATATATGACCCGATAGAAACAGCTTCTGCCTTTCTCTTACTGGTGCTTGCATTGTTCATAGAAAGACATTCAGATCCACATGTATTGATGTTTGTAGATTAAATATGAATGAGCAGTCAGCGCCAAATGTTTGCTTATACATGTTCCTTTATTTACCATTTGAGAAGGCAGATTGTCATTGTTTTGTGATGCCGTGTTAATGTTAGCCGGTTAGCACAGGCCCCATTAAAGGCCTCGTTATACTCTGTTGTGCTACATGACTCCGATATGACCATCATGGGTCATTCAGTGCACTATGAAGCCAATAATAAGCTACGTGTATAAAGATTTTCAGTAAATCAATGCGAAAGTGACGCGCGACAAAAATGCATGTTTACTGAGTGACGTCAGGCAAAATATTTCTAATTCCTGTTTTTATGTTTCAAATAATTTACTTTAAAAAGGCGTAAAACATTTAATGACTGAAGAGATTGAGCAGACAGAAAATTATGAATTCAATTTATACTAGCTTGTATGTTATGTTATTATCATAAACCTTAGCGTGATTTCTGTCATTAACAAAGAGTTCCATGGTATCAGAAATAATCTAATTATGATTTTTTTTTTAAATTCCCCCTCAGCTAAGATCAGTGTATTTTCTGTGCATGGCCCTTGGTGTGGGAGCACCATGAGCGGGGAGCCTGATGCCTTGGCTGTGGTGAATCAGCTGAGGGACTTAGCTGCTGACCCCCTCAACAGGCGAGCTATTGTTGAAGATCAAGGCTGCTTGCCAGGCCTCATTCTCTTCCTCGACCACCCCAATCCACAAGTCGTCTACTCTGCGCTATTGGTAAGATCCAGTTCGTAAGACGTTTGCAGTCAAGACTTGTGCAGACATTCTTGCCATAGTGACCTGTAAGATACTTCCTGCTATGTTTGTATAGTAGGTAAGGGTTCAAATCAGAAATAAACGATGATGATGATGTTCCTACGCTATAATAATCATAAATATTTTGTATAATTTTGGTATGTGTTCTCAAATAAATGGCAATGTTTTGATAGCTGCAATCTTTCCACTTTTCAGGGAAATCTTATGAATGGTTTATTTATAGTGTGCTGTAAGCAGTCTCAGCTTCAGCTTCAAATTCAGTCTTCCCAATTTAAAGCTTTATAGATGGCATTTATGATTTTAGATCTTATACCTCCAGTCATTTTTAAATGTCCCAGTTGTTGATATCAAGGTATTCCTATCAACCAATCAGATCACTCGAAGCACACCCAGCTGATTCGATGCATGACACATTACTGCCACCTATTTGTAACTAATAATGCCATTATTGGTATATACATAACAAAAATATTAATGATATTCTTCTAATATAGTGGCTTATTGTTGTTGTTGATATTATTATTATTATTATTATTATTATTATTAATAATATATACTTATTATTGTTATTATTATAAATCAAATAATATTTATCAATAATTATAATTTGTAACTAATTTGTAACCAATGTAAGTTTGCATGTTCTTCTTCTAATTATTTTTATATACATAACAAAAATAATAATAATTTATTATGTTATTATTTTTAAACCAAAGTTCATTTATACCAATAAGAAGAATAATTTGTATTTATACAATAATATGTAGTTTATTATTTTTATTATAATATATTATAACACAATTATTATTATTATAAAATATAACACTATTATTATTATTATTATTATTGTTATTATTATTAATAACTCAAATAATATTTATATCAATAATAATAATAATAATAATTTGTAACTAATATGGTGGCTTATCATTATTATTATGATACATAGTTTATAATATTATTAATAATAGTATTATTATATACACAACAACAATAATAATGTATTATATTATTATTAAACTCCAATAAATGTATACCACCAATAATAATAATACTTTTAAACTAATGTATTAGTTATTATTAGTTTTATTATTATTATTATAAAAATAACACTAATTATTATTATTATTATTATTATGAAACTCAAATAGTTTGATATCAATTGTTTGGTTGATATGAATGCCTTTAATCAATCAGATCACTCAGTGCCCACCCAGCTGTCTAAAGACATGTCACATGACTGCCACCTGCTGTCCAATATTGTCACAACGCTTAGCGTAACTTCTACAGGAATGCCTCATTGTGCAGGCTGACCACAAAGGGTTTCCACTTCTTCTGTAAGACGGACAGAGACATCTGGACATGATCCATGTTCTCCAACATGATCTAAGAATGTTCCTGAGCATCTTGTTTTTCCATGGAAGAAAGAAAAGAGTTGTCATGGTCAATGTCACAAATTTCCTTACTTTATTAGTGACCTAGAGGTAGTGCTGAACTTGAAATATTTTGTCTTCATTTTATGTCATTACATTTTTTTTAAATCATAAAACTTTATTTCCAAGTTTAAATTAGATTTTGAACCCCAGATTTTGACCCCACTGTATGTTTTACCTCTTTCAGGAGGACATCACACCTGTGGAGACATTTGGAGAATATCTGAATAACACTTTTTCTTTCACATGCACACACACACACACACACACACACACACACAGTAACTCTGACCCGAGAAGTTTTAGTGTTGTGTTAATGGATTTATCACAGCGGTGCCTGGCGGTATGCCTCTGTAATGGCCCTGCATGACCCTTAATGGCTTTGTGTCCTTCCAGGCGGTGCGCTACCTGGCAGAATGCCGCGCCAACAGGGAGAAGATGAAGGGCGAGCTGGGAATGATGCTGAGCCTGCAGAACGTCATGCAGAAGTAAGTCGCTCCCATCATGCTGCCACAAAACATGAAGGCCACATGAGCTCGCTTTGCACTTTCCGCAGAAAACCTCATCCTGCAGCTTTAGCTGAAATGAATGTGTGTGCTGGGCAGATTTTAAGTGCATGAGAAAGGTCGTCCTGTCATAAGCGGATTTGTCTGTTTTGAAACTAAATAGGAGTGATGATGCAATCTTGCTGTTTAAGTGTAATGCGACCTGTCAAGCAACCTGATTTAGTGCATGCTTGCATTTGTTTTGCTCGCCATCGGTAAATGTCCAGCAGAGGTCAGTCTAAGAGAGAAAAGAAATATCACGTCACTGTTGACATTGAGGAGTTCACGTTCAGTGGCCATATTCAGAATTATTGGTTGATCAATATGTTGTTGTTGTTGTTGTTGTTTTTTTCAATTATTATACATTTACCTGACAAGAAGGGAAATGACATCATATCTCAGGGTTCAACAGAAAGGATGGCCCAGTGGCCAGTGTGAGACAGTTTAGGGCTAGCTATGCTGCATTTTTGTATAGATTATGCGCATGTGTTTTTATGCATTGCAAACTTATCTAATGTTTGAAATGTGAGAATAAGGAAGCCACAATTGTCTAGCAAAAATGTTTATGAATTTATAGCCGTCATGTAGTTACATTATAGCTGTGTCAATAAAAACCTTTCAAATTGTTTGTTTTACCTTTATTGTCAAAAAATATATATATATTTGTTACTTATTGTGGCAACACTCGACAATAAGGTCTCATTTGTTAGCATTAGGTAATGTATTAACTAACATGAAGTAACAATGAACAATACATTTGTTGTTATTTATTAATGTTAGTAAATAAAATACAGTTGTTCATTGTTTGTTCATGTTAGTTCAGTCCATTAATGTTAAATGTTGAACACTGAATAAATTCTGTAGAAGTATTTAGAAGTAGTTAACTAATGGAATCTTATTGTAAAGTGTATATAATAATAAACAATAATAATAATGTTTTAAAGAAGTCTCTTATGATCACCTAGGCTACATTTATTTAATCAAAAATACAGTAAAACTAATATTTAGAAATATTTTATAAATTTCAAATAAATGTTTTTCATTTTAATACATTTTAAAATGTAATTTATTCCTTTAGACTAATGATGCTGAAAATTCAGCTTTAATATCAGTGTCACATGATCCTTCAGAAATCATTCTAATATGATTTGCTGCTCAAGTATTTCTTATTATTATCAGTGTTGAAACAGTTGTGCTGCTTAATATTTTTTTTGTGGAAACCATGATACATTTTTTTCAGGATTCTTTGTTGAATAGAAAGTATTCAAGCATGTAAGTGTTTATAATATAATATAATATAATATAATACACACACAGTAGTAAAGTGGCAAGGCAGTTCTGATCTAGTGCAGAAAAGATCCTTATTGTTGAGCCTTTGTTAGATTTATGCTTGAGAAAACAGGGTTTCTTTTACCTCATGTCAAACAACACTTATGTAGATGCCAACTGATGCTTTAAATATTCATACAACTGCATGTTTTTTACACTCCCGAGGCTAAGTATAGAGGCGCAGGATTCACATATATGTGTATATTCTCTGCAGTTCGGGCTTATTTCGAGTGCGAAAGTCTGCAGGCTTTTAGACAGCGAGTGCCTTCTGTTTACATGAAGCCTCACAGACAGAAGTGCCGATGGTTGGCAGAGAGATGCCTATCCTTCTCTCAGGGCGACTCCCTTCCCACCCCCTTCGATTCACCAGTCACTTCAGTTAGCACAGACGCCATCAAGGAGTGCCCTGCAGTTCCACAAGCTGCCCGTCACTATTTCCAGCACGACGACTTTGGGTAGAGGTTGTGTATCGCCCCAGTCTGTGAAATTTTATGGCTAGAGGAAGTGAAGAAATCCTTCATCACCCCTAATGAGACGACAGAGCTCAGAAATAAGCTACATTAAGGCTTTAATTTGTTTTTATGAGAAACGTTCAATGTTTTCTGACATTGTACTTTTTTGTACATTTCCAAGTCTTATATGTGAATTTGCAAGTTGCTATACAGTTTCCTTTTGACGGAGGATATGATGCCGTCAGCATTCCCTCAGGTGTACATGGGAAGCTTGGAGGTCTGGCAGCTCAGATATGCCAGTGAGCAGATGCCCATTCCTGTAACTCTGCATGAATGATGGCAGAGTTGCATCTCCCCCATTAGTGCCTGTAGGGCATATCAAGATCCTGATGTCATGCCTGACCTAAAATGGGGATGTCAATGAACTGCTGTTTTTTTTTTAACCTCATTAAATGAACAGGTCACTTAACTATAGTTAGCAACCAAGAAACAGATTGGCTAAATAGAAATTCCTAATAACTTTCCATTTGTTTTCATTCTTGGTCTTTATTTAAGGCCTTTTTGTGACCATATATTTAGCAAGGGCCAATCATCTAAATCTACCTCTGCACATGAGAATATTAGGCATTTTTAAGATATAACAATTTTTATTAGCAAATGTATCTGTTTTGTTAATCTAGAATTTAAACTAAACATTCTGATATTAAAGGTTTATGTATATTTCAAAAAATTCTGCAGCACAATAAGGCTATTATGATATAAGAGTAATTCAATTTTATTTTTGTATCAACGTTTTTCCAGATTTACATTTGAAATGTAAACCGTTCACATATATTACATATTTGTCATAATACCTAACTTTTCTTTATTATTAATTTTTTATTTATTATTTGTTTCTATGACCTTGTGTTATAAACACTTTCTTCTACTATGATGCATCAATCTCTTTATTTTCAAACTTTACGCTCAATATGCATTTATACTTAGTTATGATATTAAACCATATGGAATGCACAGCTCTGGATAAATCACAATGTTATATCCGTATTAAAGGTTTGTTGGTTCAAGCTCCATCAGAATGACTTTCTGTAGCCTTCGTGTGTGCAGATTACCCCCTGCACAGATCTATGTCGCGTCCCCTTGTCTGCTGGAGTGGCGACCTTTTCAAATATCAGCACCGACAAGCACTGAATTGTACAATATATGCTCTTTTAACAAGACTAGATGAGCATATTTGCTCAATTATTCCTTTGTTCATCATCAGTGGCCATTACTGTTTTTCATCTGTTGTGAATCCTACAGTAAACTGTGATGTGTTTCTCTAGGGGCACGTCGCCAGGCGAGACAAAGCTGCTAGCCTCTGAGATCTATGAGATCCTGCAGAACTCCAGCAGCACGGAGGCTGAACAGGCGGAAGCGGGCGCATCGTGCCGAAGAAAAGCCCAGTTTTTCCTGGGCTCCACGAACAAACGGGCCAAAACAGTGGTGCTTCAGATCGACGGGCTTGATGATTCGGTAACTGCAATCAAACAACTTGTACTGTAGCTCGTTTAATGTCAGTGTATGGAGATACAGATATAGGTTCTGCACAATTTGACACAGTTTTTGTTTATGTCAGACTCGGAGGAGTCTTTGTGAAGAGGCACTGCTAAAGATCAAAGGAGTCATCAGCTTTACCTTCCAGATGGCTGTGAAGAGATGTGTGGTGAGGATACGTTCGGACCTGAAGGCCGAGGTGAGTACACAATTTATCGGAATTCATATAAAAATCTCATGTCAAAAATCTTCATATCGAAATCTCTACAGACTACATAATAATGCCTGAGAAAAATTAAACTAGTGTTGTATTGATTGAGGAGATTTTGTTTTTGTTAAAATTAAAAATTGGTTAGATGTCTTGTATTTGTAATTTAAAAAATCATTTAATAAAGTAAAAAAAAAAAAAATAATAATATTTAATTACTTGTATACTGTTAAAAAGTTTAGAACCTTTTTTTTTTTTTTTTTTTTTTGGAAAATAAAACTTTATTCAGCAAGGATGCATTAAATTAATCAAAAGTGACAGTTTTATAATACAAAAGGTTATCAGCATATTAGAATGAATTCTGAAGGATCATGTGACACTGAAGACTGGAGTAATGATGCTGAAAATTCAGCTTTGCCATCACAGGAATAAATTACATTTAAAAAATGATTAAAATAGAAAAGTTATTTTAAATTGTAATAATATTTCACAATATTACTGATTTACAAATAACAAATAAATGCAGCCTTGGTGAGCATAAGAGACGTATAGAAGCTTTTTCTGCCACAAAATAAAAAAAGAATATCTCACAATTCTGACTTTTCAGAAAAACAAACAAACAAACAAACAAACAATTTTATATATATATATATATATATATATTAGTGTATGTATGTATGTATGTATGTATATGTGATAACTTGCAATTGGGGAAAAAAAAGTCAGAATTGCGCCTTCATATCTTGCAATTTTGACTTTTTTCTTGCAATTGTGATTTTTTTTTTTTATAACGTAATTCTTATTTATAACTCACAATTCTGACTTTTCTCAGAATTGCGAGATATAAACTCATAATTGCGAGTTATAAAGTCAGAATTGCATGATATACACTCACAATTGCGTCTTAAGTCAGAATTGCAAGATATAAAGCAAGATAGTCATAGACTAAAATCCATCTTTGAGCTGTTCTAACTTTATAACATGCAATTGCAAGTTATAAAGTCAGAATTGTAAGACATAAACAGTTTGAAAGATATCATTCTGAAGAAAGAAATCACACTTGCTATTAGAAAATCTATTTCAGCATTCTCATGCGATTCTTTTCATTCTTCAGGCCTTGGGAACTGCTATAGCTTCAACCAAAGTCATGAAGGCACAGCAGGTAGTGAAGAGGGAAGACGGATCAGAGGTGAGTAAATCAAACAAACCGATCTCTGGTCACACTTTAAATGAATAGTTGAACCAAATGAGTATTTTTTTGGTGTTAGCCTCCATTACTCTTTTCCAGAAAAAGTAAAGTATATAGTATCTTGATCTCCCTGTGCATATAAAGTCAAATGTTTTGAAAGACATGAGAGAGTAAATATAACCGTGTAGAGTTTAGGTGAGCTATCCATTTGACTTGAGTTACGTTAAGTTTTGTTGACTACCTCTACCTGAGGATGCTAGCTGATTCTGTCATGGCTGCATCTGTCCTTAACGCCATGAGGAAGCTGAGGGTAATGCAGTTTGTCATGTGGAGCTGGTGCTGTCTGTCTGATAGGGTGAACCCTGCTATTCCAACCCTTCAGAAGAGTTACTCATTTTCCCCTCATCACATGATCACTCAGGATGTCCCTCTTCCCCTGAAACCATGTGTCAGAGGGCCCTGGAGACACACACACACACTTGCATGCAGTGCAAATAGACACTGTGTGGTCATTAAAGAAAGATGTGTCCTCTCTGGTTGAATTGGAAGGGCGATCTCTACCTGCAGCGGCACAGTCATGACCTCCGATGGCCGTCATCCCGGCGGTCTGGAACACTGCTGTACCATGCACTTCCTTTATCAACCAGCAGGTGGCACAGTTGATTGAATTATGGACTTCTTGATCAAACTGTTTGGCTTGAACAGACACTAAAAGCTCTGTATTTAAAAAAACAAAACAACAACATAGTAAGTAGGGCTAGGGTGATATAACAAAAAATAAAATGTTTATGATGATATTGGAGCTGTATTTTTAAAAATGAGATGTTTTCAAATCAAAGCAATCAATTTTGAACAGTCATTCTTTAGTAGATTAAAGAATTGTTTGTAGTAATATCATTGTTTTGAACTAATTCAATGTGACAGAGTTGACTCAAGAGTTCAGTTCTTTCCTGTTATATTGGAAAAACGTTTACTCAGATGGTTCACTTTCTGTTTTGTTGTTTTGGCTGGTAATTTATTTCCTTGTTTTTGGTTGCTTATTTATTTAATTCCATTTTGTACTGCTTGCTAGCTTAGCAATTAAAACAAAATGGGTAATTGTTCCCATCATTCTCTTTTTCCTCTCATTCAGCTTGTTATCCCATTCCAAGAGGACTCGGATGTGGTGGTCGAGCAGAACGTAAATTTGCCGGATTATTTGCCTGAGGACGAGAGCCCGTCTCAGGAGCAGCACAAGGCTGTGACGCGACTGGGCTCCGTGCAAGATGGCGTGAGCTGGCTAAGCACGGCCGCCAACTTCCTGTCCCGCTCATTTTACTGGTGACCCGACGACTCCCCGCATGCCCCGCCTCTTTACAGCCTGCCCTCGACACGCCAGACTGCAGAGCGCATCTCGCAATAAACTTATAACTGTGTTCCAACTTTTAAAAAAAATGCCACGACAGGCGGCTGTAAATGGTACGCGATCCAACCTGCTCCCAAACTCACATTAACGCTGCATACGCACTACACGAGACACTAAAACCTGAGAGCAACCGGGAGAAGTTCACAGAAAGATTTTTGTGTGTATCTGCTCTCTCTTACTCACCTTTGTTTTTGTTTTGTTTGTTTTTTTGTTTTTTGGTTGGGAGAAAGTTTTTAAACGATTTGCCCCAGATACTCCTTGTGGGTTTGTGTCTGTTGAGACTAAACAACACCCCGGGGTTTCACCGGGTGGGTCGTACCTTTTGCAGTTTTCTACATTTCTATGAATTTGGGTGTTTTCTGATGTGTTCTAACCCTTCATCTCAGCTTTCTTGTACATTTTTAAACAACTTTTTTTGTTTTCAATTATTTGAGAATCATGATGTTACTATTCATCAGCACTTTTCAAAGCATGCCTTTTTTTGAACCCCTTTCCTTCTGTGTGTGCCTTTACTACATAGCTTGTTGATGCGATTCATTTTCACAGTTTTAAATCCTCTTTATTTGCTTCGACTGAACTTCTAAAGCTTTCTCAAGATGTGATTTTTAGGTTTGAAATGTGTAGTGATGGTTCATACATAATTAAAACGCCAACACTGGTTTGTGCACAGTAAAATCTCCAGAGTTAAATCAACTCTGCTCAGAGTACATATGGTCCCTCTCTAAATAGTGTTAAAGTAACACTGAACCAGAGTTAAAGTTAATGAGATAATTAAGCAATTAACAAGGCTGTGACTGAAGTCAGTTGTAGTTCTTGTGTTACTCTTTTCTTCAGTGATTGTTAACAGCAGGTGTTCATCACTAATGCACAAGCATCACTTAATTAATTGTATAGTTATCTCATTAACTTTAACCCTTCTTTAGTGTTATTTTAACACTATTTAGAGAGGGGCCATATGTACTCTGAACAGAGTTGATTTAACTCTCGGGATTTTGCTGTGTGTGCAATAATAACAATTAACGGTTTATGGGAAGTCACCACAAATGGCTGTTACTCTGTGTGTAATACTAACCTTTTTTTTTGTTGTTTGTTACAGCATGTGCCAAACACCAGATAACCTCATTACACTAGCGAAATATGTTATAAAATAGCTCTGACCCTTTAGGAATTGATATCATAAGATTATTTTTTTCTTTTTCATCTTTAAGCATCAATACAGTTTTCCATTATGCCATGTGGACTATTTATACATTTTCTTTCGGTGTATTCCTAAATCTATAAATCTGAATGTTTTGTTCAGGGCCTTTCATACTCATGATCATTTTAGTGTGGGTTCACCTGCTAGCCAAATGCATGATCCGGTCAAATCTGACGGCTCTGCATGACCCCCCCCCCCCCCCCTCGCGCCTTTCTCTGAGATCTCCCTGACCAATGGTGTCTTTTAACAGTTTAGATGATCGACTGACCTCACATATCGCATTCAGGACATCCAGTCCGCTCAGGGATGTGTGTACGTTCTCCCGCAACCGATGGTTTCTTGTACGTCGCCGTTGGGTTCAGTATAGGGTGTTTCCAAAAGGAGACCTGCACACATCGATATCAAAATGAGTCTACACAAACCAACATACGCCCTTTCCTAAATGTTCCTGTTGTTTTATTGAAATCAATTTAATTTTTCACCATATTATGCTGGAAAACTCGGATTGTTGTAAAGCATCAGTGTTTGCACCCTTTTGTATTTTTCCTCATTTGAATATTTAATCAGCATTGCTTTAAGAGACTTTTTTTTTTAATTCACATCATGTTGGTTCACATTAAGGATTTGTTATAAAGACAGAATTAGTGTACAGAATTGAATCCCCATAAACAGTGGCATGCTTCTAGTTGGGTGCAAGATGAGAAGGAGGCCATCAGTGTTATATTTATGAACAAAATCCAAATGGAATTGAGTTTTGCATTTTCTTTGTTTTTATTTCCCTCTTGTACTGTACATCATCCTTCCTTGAGGCGTTTTAAGCTACTGTTCACTGTTATTCCAAGAACGCAGAACCAGAGCCCATGGCAGATGGTAGATTTTAGTAGCTTCTCATGTACAGGGCATATTCGCTGTTCCATACAAAGAGTTTTAGGACACACAATTCGTGACTGTTCACAGTAATGACAAGGATTATTAAATAGATAAAATAAATTTGGTTTGTTGTGTTTTGTTTTCACTGGAAATTGCATTTCATTAGGCTTGGTGACACCAATTTGTTACTTTCAACTTGCTTCCTGTTTTTTATTTTTTTATTCAAGCTGAATGCTCACAGACAGCAAGAAGAAGTACCCAAAAATCTGATAATTAAGTCAGTTTTCTGTGAAAGCTTGTTGTTATTATGAATTAAATGGGTACTACTATAGCTTTAAAGGTTTCAAATGTTCAACACAATCGTTGGCATGCTGTTGATTATCATTGCACATAATTTTGACTCCGTTTGTAGAAACAAACTGCTTTTACTGTAATAAGGCAAGGCATTCCATAAATGTGCAGCTTTTCATACAGTGCTTATATCGGTCTATCACAACATTTTTTTTTTTTGCATATATGTTGGCCATGCTGATTAATCAGCTGATATTTGCCCATTTTGAGTTTCTTGTCATTGGCTAAATGTTAACATACATGTTTATCGCCAAGCCTTTTCAGTCACATTTCCAACTGGCAGATGTGCTATGGATACTGAACAATTTCTAATTACATTGTGTGTGTGAGAGGGAGAGAGAGAATTTTGAAATGTGTAAAATAAGGTTTAATTTCAGGTCTGTGCATAACTCATTGTAAACTGAATCAAACAATTATTAATATAATTTGCACTACCTTTCAAAAGTTTGGGGTCTATAAATGTTTTTGAAAGTAGTCTCTTATGCTCACCAAGGCTGCATTTATTCAGTCAAAAATACAGTAAAAACAGCAATATTGTGAAATATTTTTACCATTTAAAATAACTGTTTTCTATTTTAATTTATTCTAAAATGTAATTTATTCCTGTGATCGCAAAGCTGAATTTTCAGCATCATTACTCCAGTCTTCAGTGTCACATGATCCTTCAGAAATCATTCTAATATGCTGATTTGGTGCTCAATAAACTTTTATTATTACCAATGGTGAAAATAGTTGATATTTTCTCCAGAATTCTTTAATGAATAAAACATTAGATTTTTTTTTTTTCTTTATAACAATGTAAAAGTGTTGAGTGTCATTTTAATACATCCTTTCTAGCATTAATTTCTCTAAAAAAATCTTACTGATTCTAAACTTTTGTATGGTAGTGTATATATTATATTTAACATTTAATTTATCTTTTCCACTGGAAAAACCCATACTGGTCGACTGCAACCAAAATGTGCTATTTGAGTTGTAAAGCGGTCTAAGTTTGGCTACCAATTACCAATGCAACCTCAGTCCCCACCTCACCTTAATTGTCTTGTATTGTCTATTGTCTTTATTGTCATGTATTTTTACATTTATCCCAGCACTGTAATTGCATTAGGCTATACTAGGCCCCATACTAAGGAACTACAGTTTCACAGGATATCTCTATTCAGGCTGTCTAGATCCAGACCAGCGGGTACTGATTGCTGGGTTGTAAAATCAGGGTCCAACCTCCAGGCCGGGGGGCACTGCCAGCATCATCATGGCAGCCAAAGTGCTGTTGCCTGCAGCAGGAGAAGAGAAAGCGAGAGCGGAGGACAGGAAATGTGTGGAAAGGAAGTGTTTTGTTCACCTCCTCCAGCCCTGCTTAGATAGCAGAGATATTTATGGTCAGATGTGATTCTGTACATGGTGTTAGATCACTGAGCTTTAATAAGTAAATCGACAAGTTCCTAGTCCAATTGTAGATTCTTAGAAACGAGCAGCAGGGTAGTGTATAGGGAGATATCAGGACAAAGTCATTCTGCTTTGCTCCTCTAACAGGCCTTGCAGAGAGAAAGCCGCAGGAAACCTCATCAATCATCACCATGCACCTTTTCCAACATTCATACCATCTCTGAAAGACCCCTATGGCACATGGTGATGTGAAGTGGGTCAGCTACTGCAACTGGGCCACAGGCCTAGAAGACATGTATATGGCTACCATACTGTGCTCGTATGGCAGGTTTAGCTAGGGGTAATTGTGTTAGTACTACGTGACTTTATAGATTTTGGCTTTCAAAAGCCAGAGCTACCCAGTCAGACCTCTCCAAGCCTCTGGTGAAACGTCTGACACTTTTATTACAGTAACTGTGTCAGTCCTTGCACTAGGGGGCGCTGGTTGGCTATGATTTTCATGCAGTGAAGTAATGCATCCTAAATAAACGATCACATTTAAGGACAAAGTGCATGTTTTGCCTTGTCATGTGCTTAAGTGTTTGATGCCAGCTTTGTGAGGGCCGTGTGCAAGCGTTCATTGAGACCAATTTAAGACCCATTCTGATAGCCGCTTTACATGTCGACTCCTTCCAGTAACATGAACAGTTTGAGAAGTGGTAAAGTCCCCAAGGAATGGTAGTTTCCTGTCATAGTTTGCGACCAACATCCCTATACTATCCTAATGAGATCAAAAAAGAATCCTCAACGAATCAAACAAGATCCTGCTTTGTAAAATGTGATTTTCAGGTAGCCTTCTAAAAAAATTGCTTTGCTGTTATTATTCTAGTCTAAAATGTTAAAATTAAAAATTACTAAATCAGATTGACAAATTAGGTTACACCAATGAAAGTGGTTTAAATGAGAAGGTCTAGTAGAAATTTTGACGTAACAATTGGTTACTTTTTTGTCCATATTATTTAGGCTAATATAATATTAGTCCATATAAAAGTCCAACATACACTATATTTTTTTTTCAGAATTTAATACATATGAACAGAAGTCCCAAACTAGTTTTTGTTAACACAATAAAGATAGTAAGTTGGTATAAGCCACCACGAACATTTAAAAATATACAAAATAACACAAAGTGAAAATAGAGTGGCATTTTGGGGTTAAGGAAACAACAGTTACCATGGTAAATACACAATACTAACATGAACTGTAAACAAAGTACCTATGAGACAAGTCATTTCACTCGGCGGCCATCTTTGAAACGTCTCTCAGCTCCTATTTCTTTGAATGGGGAAACATCAAATTCTCCAAAACTGTTTGCCAAGCTTTCGATTAAATTTCATATTTGAAATCACCAATGAAATCTGACAACAATTGTTGTTTCTAAATGCTCAAATCGTGACTAAAAATGTTATTTTTCAGGCTGGATCAAGCTAATGCGCATGCGCAGTCCTAAATGCGCGTATCTCGTGTCTCATTTCGGAGGCGCACGACTGCGGCTGCTGCAGTGACGCGGTGACTTTACCAATCAGCGATTGGCTTTTATTTAGAGGGCGGGACTTATTCTGCGTTGCACTTTCCCCCATTCAAAACAATACAAGTGACCCGTCTTGTGTTATTCTAAAGTTTTTGCTGTTAATGAAGCATGAAAAACTACTGATGAATAATGAACATCATACCTGCATGCAAATCCTTCCCAATACATGACGTACCAGTTACATATTTATTGGTACTTTTTGTTTATTTCATGACTAACTAATTGAAAACATAATTCATTTATAATAAAGTGATATAGATACAGCGTGCACGCTATGAGCACGGCTAACAGGATAGGAAAGTTTGTTTTTCTGAGGTGGGAGACTTTTTTTGAAACAAGTTACTTGAATAATGTTGGAATAATGACACTGACAAATATCCTGACAACATCTAATCTGGCTGATATTGAATCAGGACAACAAATTTTTCTCAGGCACACATAAAAACTGCGTGACAGAAGTGTCAACAGCTTTCACGCAAGTCTTTCAAAATAAAAGTCTCGCATCAGAAAAACAGAATCAGTTTGTTGTTGTTTCTTTGGCTTCAGTTTATTTTGATGGTCAATTCAACATATTCTTTTGACTATAAGTAACGTTTCACCTATGTCTACAAACTAGGCCTATCATTAGAGTGTTAGTAGACTACTGGTAGGGTTAGGGTTAGAATAAGTTGTACTTTCAAATTTACTTATAGTTAGTAATGTTATGACGAGATGCAAAGTTACTTAACCGAATGTTCAAAAGGGACCATCAAAATAAAGTGTTACCGTTTCTTTTACTGCACTCTCCGCGACCCACCAGTTGAGAAACACTCTTCTTTAGGATCTTTTCTTTATATTGTTAAGACTCATACAGTATATACATTGTATTTATTTAGCTGAGGTTTTTTCATTGTTTCACATCTGACTGAAAAGCAAACTGTCACAAAGACCTTTAAACTCACCTTGAAGACAAATACAGTGATGCTGTGAATTCCACTAAAACATGTTTTAATTTATTGAGTATTACAGATGCATCTCTCTCCTCTTACTAGGCAGTTCATTTTATTTGAAGAGGGAAGCTGATAAAGCCAATGCCTCCAAACCTCTCTGGCGCTCAAAGATATCGACCACAGCTCAGTATTTGTGCATAAATGTGTCGTTACTATCATGAGCAGTATTTGCATTGTTAATCTGCCTGCGGCCGGTGGACTGATTGTGTGCTGATGGGAGAGAAAGGTGCATCTTATTGCCCATGCAGTTTGACGATTTTATTTGAGGTTCAGCTCCCAGTCAATGGGATCGGCCGTAAATTACATTCTATGTGCAGGAAAATGATGTGACACCCGTAATTTATGTCAAATAACTTTTTGAGGATGTGAAAGTGTGTGTGTAATCAGCGCCGGTGCTGATACCGGAGATTTAATTGAAACATTTTTCTTTTCCCCAAAGGCTGATGGAATGGCTTCTTGTTGTGTAATGTACTGTAATGTTTCATTTTAAATCTAGGGTCATCACCTGGTTGGGAGAAGGTCATAGATTCCCAGATTCAGGAAAAGGAAACAGCTTTTCCACATACATTTATCTCCAGAAATCAAGATATAGTGAGGTAAAAATGCAACAAGACAGTCTGAAACATGGCACACAGGTATACCAAAAATAATTTCAAATCATCTCTGTTTGTCAAAACCTCCAAAAACACATTTACATAAATGCACGTACAATGGAAGTCTATGAGACAAGATGTTTTGGAGTGTTTAAAAGCATAAAGCTTGTATTTTTGGTTAAATTACTTTTACAATTATTCACTAAAAATGTTTATCATTTAAAGGTCCCATTTTTCGTGTTTTTTTAAGCTTTGATTGTGTTTATAGTGTGCAATATAACATGTGTTCATGTTTCGCGTGTAAAAAAACACAGTATTTGTCACATAATTTACTTATCTGTATACGGCTGTTTCCACTGTCATAAAAACGGGCTGATGACTTCCTTGTTCTATGAAATACGTAACGAGTTCTGATTGTGCCAGCGGTTCCTGTGTTGTGTTTCGACAGCAGCTTAGCGCTCCTTGCCCGGAAAGGTCACGCCTCTTACCATAACGTGTGCTGCACATAGTTTTACATGTGGATTATTGTGGTGTTGTGCCGAATGAACACAAAAGACAATAATAAATAAAATATCTCGCTTGGCATAAAATTTTACAGATTTTATTTATACTCTAACAACAACATTACACACTAACTAAAGTTTGAAACATGGGATCAGAAAAACGGGACTACTTTACTCAGTGGATGTAACAGAAGTAGCAACAGAGATTTTCTACCTTATTCTGATGATCATTCGAGTGTAATGGATTGTCACAAAAGAAAAAATGTAGGGTGGGGATTTGGAGATGTTGGTGTTGCACACAAAAATGAATGCAAGCTTGTAGTTGAATGTCGAGTGATGGGGTTTAAAGGGTTAATTCACCCAAAAATTAATTTCTTTACTCATTAATTACTCATGCTCATGTCGTTCCACACCCGTAAGACCTTTGTTCATTTTCGGAACACAAATTAACACAAATTAATTTCTGACCTCCCTATAGACCACATAACCAATTTCAAAGCACAGAAAGGTAGTAAAGTCATTGTTAAAATAGTCCAAAACTTTTTGTGTGCAAAAACAAAACAAAACATGGCATTCTGGCATAGAACCCAGAAGCCTGGACTGTATGTACAAAGAAAAGTTCTCGGATTATATCAAAAATATCTTGATTTGTGTTCCGAAGATGAACAAAGGTCTTACAGGTTTGGAACAACATGAGGGTGAGTGATTAATGACAGACATTTCATATTTAGGTGAACCAACCCTTTAAGTGGGCTTAACAGCATACGTCACCAGTGAGAAGTCTGTTATTTTTAGCGGAAGATCGAGTTGACATTTTGATTAAACATTATGAGGTCGAAAGATCATCAAAAAAAATCATACACAGGCATGGATAAATCATTCACAATAAGATATATAATCAAAGTCCTTTTAAGACAAGTCATTTCACTCGGCGACCATCTTTGAAACGCCTCTCAGGCATGCAAATGCAACTCCTATCTCTTTGAATGGGGAAACATCAAATTCTCCAAAGCTGTTTGCCAAGCTTTCGATTAAATATCATATTTGAAATCACCAATGAAATTTGACAACAACTGTCTCATAAATTATTTTTTCCAAACGCTCGAATCATGACAAAAATTGGATTTTTTAGGCTGGATCAAGCTAATGCGCATATGCAGACCTAAATGCGCGTCTCTTGTGCCTCATTTCTGAGGTGCGCGTCTTTAGGGATGTGCAACGAGTAATCGTGATTAATCGTTTGCAAAAGAAAAGTCTGTGTTTACATAATATATGTGTGTGTTCTGTGTATGTAAGATAAAATATATATAAATATATACTGTATATTTATTTAAACATGCATATATTTCTTAAATTTATACATGTATGTGTGTGTATTACATAATTATTATACACAGAACACACACATATATTACGTAAACACAGACTTTTATTTTGCAAACGATTAATCGAGATTAATCGTTGCACTGTTTCTATACATGGGTTTCAAAGACGTCACTTCCGCTATGTCCGCCGCCATGTTTGGGACCGGTCACAGCTGCGCGCCCTGTTAAAGTCTATGGTGACAGCAGCTACAACTACCAGAGGAAGGCCAACAAAATGCTCTCAGAAAGTTCACAACAAGTTTACAATATATCTGGGATATGTGGTGCTGTTAGCCGTTTCAACAGTCGTCAGAACTACAAATTTATTTGATTTATTTGAAAATATTGTGAATTCTAGTTCGGCGTGTTGTTACAGGATAAACAAATTCACGACACCAGCTGACTACATTACTTAGTTCAAGTACATGCATAATTTTGTGCAAATATAAGTTGTAATTTAATGTATATCTTGTATAAATATATATGAATTACCCTATATAGGATGTGTCCCGTTGAGTAAATTAACCTTCTAGCAAAGTGCTTCAGTTTACCGGTGTTCATTCAGCGTACGCAGCTCAAATAATACTGTTATCAAAATGAGATGATTTGAGAAAAAAAAAATCATGATCCTTATTATTAATCAAACTATGTGTTGATGAAAATAATACTAGAACAATATAAGAGCTAGGTATTAAAAATAATGCATTAATTTTCTAAAAGAAATATTAAAGTTTTAATATTACTGTGTAGTAACGTAAAACATTTTAATGACTTAATCATTGCTGTTTGAGCTGCGCACGCTGAAGCTGAAGAGAATAATAAAAAAAAAAAACATAAACTGAAAGTTAATTAACTCAACGGAACACATCCTATATAAAATAATCCAGATATTAATACAAAATAAAAATAATATTACAACTAGTATTTGCACAAAATCACGCACAGATGAACTTGAAGTAACGTCATTGAAACACCGAAACACAGCAAATAAGCCCAAATAATTCACAACGTCATTTTACAAGTATATACGATTATAATATCATGTATAAGAAGAAAACAGTCCCAATCATATTAATGTTGTCTTACTTTTTGAGCGCTCGCGCTGAAGCTATAGATGATCATCAGCTCTGTGGGTTATTTACCTCAACGAAACACATCCTTTATGAGAATAATCAGATATACTTAATAAAATTATTGCAAGTTTTATCTGCACAAAATGACGCGAATGCACATGTGAAGTTTGAACAAGTTATGTAATCAATGTTTAACTCAGTCGACGCGCTCTTACCACAACAACACGCTGAAACAACAACACAGAGAATTCACAACATTTTATTACAGTCGTGTTTTCGTTATAATGTTATGTAAATTACAGTCCCAGCAGTTATTAATGTTGTGCATTGCTGTTTGGCTGCCAGTGGTGTGGTCCCTTCTGAATGAAGCCAATAATTCCGCCGATCTAACTACTTTGTGATCAAATAAATTTGTAGTTCTGACGACTGTTGAAACGGCTAACAGCACCACATATCCCAGATATATTGTAAACTTGTTGTGAACCTTCTAAGAGCATTTTGTTGGCCTTCCTCTGGTAGTTGTGGCTGCTGTCACCATACTTTAACAGGGCGCGCAGCTGTGACCGGTCCCAAATATGGCGGCGATAGAATACAGGGACGTCACATGTCATGAAACCCATCTATAGGGCAATATATACTGAGAGAACTACTGATGAAAGCAAGGAGCAGGTGTGTGTTAACAAAGACTATAGAATAACACAAGATGTGTCACTCGTATTGTTTTGAATGGAGGAAAATGTAACGCGCAATATTGCGGAATAAGTCCCGCCTTCTAAATAAGAGCCAATCGCCGACTGGTAAAGTCTTCGCGTCACTTCAGCGGCCGTTAGAATCACCGCGCGCCTCCGAAGAGACGCGCATTTAGGTCTGCACATGCGCCATTAGCTTGATCCAGCCTGTAAAATAGATTTTTTGTCATGATTCGAGCGTTTAGAAACTACATTTATGAGCCGGTTGTTGTTAGATTTCATTGGTGATTTCAAATATGAAATTTAATCGTAAGGGTGGCGAACAGTTTTGGAGAATTTGATGTTTCCCCATTTAAAGAGATTGCATGATGCCCAGGATGCCCGAGAGGCGTTTCAAAGATGGCCGCCGAGTGAAATGACTTGTCTTAAAGGGACTTTGGTGTTAATCAATGAACCTATGATTAACCATAACAACCTACTAGGTAACCATGATGACACACGTAAACAGAAAGAAAACACAGAAAACTAAAGTCTTTGAAACTGAAACAGATTATAACAGATTTTGACGTATAGTACGAATCAACGAAATGGAAAAGACCGGGATCGCAAACATTGATTGTCAGTATGGCATTATAAAAGCATTTCAAAGCAACACTAATATCTGACAGAGAAAGTATCATAAAATGTGCCTCTTTAGCTCAACTTGTGCAAAAATATAGTATGCATGTGCTTTATAGACTAAAATGAACAGGCGTTTGGTATTTTAACTGTATAGCAGACTTCCATTCTTGTTCACTGTGATTTTGCCAAGTAAGACGTTCCTGGATCAACATATTTTGTTGATTCATGGAGCAACATTCCTGTCTGAAAATTTTGTCCTAACCTTATCCCTCCCCCCTAAACCTAACATTATACCATAACTTATTCCTAAAATCAGAGGGAAATGATAGGTGTATAACACTGATATAGAAGCACCTAAATCTGGTTGTAAGCCTAAATTTGACATAATCTCTAAACTTGTCCTTCAGACCTGATTGGTTGATTGAAATGTTGATCCAGGAACAACAAAGATGTCTCAAATTGTTTTTTTTTTTTTAATGTTTTTTTTTTATAAGTGATCTATCTCCTCCCCTTATTATGTCTTTATATTATTGCTACACTTTCAAAACACTGAAAATTCGGTGCTATATGTCAGCCCCTAGATTTCCAAAGTAAGCGCATTACTGCAAACACAAGCATGACTCAAAATAATGCCAAAAAATGCCATCAATAGTGTTTGAATTTATCCCAGAATATCATGGAGTATAAGACTTTTACATAGAATAGCTTGGGTTATGTTTAAGGCTCCCTGTGCGTGCATCTGCCCCCCTTGGGCTGATGAAATGTGTGAGCACAGGAGATGATAATAATTGTGTCCATAGCTCATTACAGCTCCCAGATGATTTGAAGCCGTCGGGAGAGCACTGTCCTCTAACACCGCCACGGCCGCGCGGCACCGCTGACTTCAGGCGCTGATTGGTGGGATGAAATATTGCTGGAGAAAATTAAAAGGTCCCCGTGTCAAAATAATTCATGACATGCATATCTTCCGGCCTGATGAAATAGCTGATATCTGGATTAGAAGGATAATAAAAGCGATCAGGCTACAGTTAAACTATTTCGGCGGCAGAGGCGTTCATTTTGTCAATGTCAAGCGCGGAGGATCGCAGGGTCAAGTTCTGAGTGTGGAGGAGGAAGTGTGTGTGTGTGTCTCAGACAGTGACAGAAAATCTGTGTATGCTGCGGGTCACTCAATATCCCACCTGCGATTTGAATATCTGCTATAATTGTCCTAAAACGTCCCATCAGTGGATCTGCCGGACACCATTACGGCTCCACAATATGGTGTGACATTCAAATTCCCCCCAAATGACAGGTTATTAGAAGCGGGGAGCAGGCGGCATGTAATTAAGCACCATAACTTTGACCTGTAATGTGAAGTGATGGCAGGATTGTAATAGGTGGAGGCACTATGTTAAAACAATGCAGGGAAGAGAGCGGATCACTGGGGATTATTTGCTTCTGATTCTCCTTGGGTTTATCTTCGTAACGGGCTGTCAAAAAGATGCCCAGACGGCGTTGAGATTTCTGACCGTTTACTTCAGAGGTTACGGGCCACAATTCACCGCAGTTATGATCACTTTGGACGTGGTGCTTGCTCTGCCTCAAGCTAAGCTGACGATATATGATTCAATTGAATTTTTTAAGGTGCAGTCATGTGAAATTTAATTCTCCTACAAGGATGAAAAGTCTTGCCACAACCACCTTTTACTGTGGTAATGATCTTCCTGTCTATTGTGTGCACATCACTGACTTTTTTAGAGGAGAAATGGTCTAAAGACGTGCAATATAAATCAGTTGTAAAGAGAGTGATATAAATCTTTTTATATAGTGAGATTTTATGTCCACAGCATCGGTGGCATGTGAAACGCGACACGGGTCTTTAAAGAGAAACTGCTCGCTCAGAACTGGCTAAAGTAGCAGAAATAAAAGTTGTGGACTATTAATGCAACACAATCATGTCAGTAAATCTGGTTCTAGGCCTCTTCATCCATTTCACTTGTTTGGTTTTGATGTTAAAATCATTTTAAATCGAGCTGGATGTGTCACCCCCCCAATATTCAGAATAGTCGTCCATCAATATGGGTTTTTTAGTGACTAACATTTACATTTGGTCGAACCTATCTTCAATATTTGGTTTGTCGAACTTTGTCAAAATAGTTGGATTAGTCAATAATAAAATAAAATTTAATGGGAGAAATTATTAAATGCTACAATAAAATATCTGTTAATTGCTTGTTAAATGTAATTTTATTATAAAATACTGCAGAATGTAAGATTTTGGGAGTAAAAAGTATGTATTTTATTATAATTCACTCTATAATACGCTGTTGGTTTAACTTAAAAAAGTAAGTTGCCTTAAAATGTTGTGTTCATTGAAATTAAAAATTTGAGTTATTACAATGAAAGCGATTGGTTTAATCAACAGAAACTCAAAATAGTATGTTATCTGAACCACATTAATTATTGATATAAGTTGATTTGACAAAAGAAAATTTGTTGTGATGACAAATCATGAAAATATTATACTCTGCATAATATGTAGATGGACATTTACATTATATTATTAGTAAAATGATTTCTTTGTAAGTAAAAATATGGAAATATGACATTCCCAGAAGTCCCTGCATGAAGCTTCACATTTGATTATATTTTAAAAAAAAAAGCTTTTTCTTGTCAGTTATGAACATTAGTGTGTTTTGTGTTACATTTCATGTTATTTAGTTAATGTTTATTACATTATTTTAGTGTTAGAAGTGGAATGTTGTCACATTATTATTTTTTTAGCAGAATATTGTTGTTTTTTTACAGTGTATGTGTACTTGTTTTTATCCTCCTTCTAAAATGATCAAAAACAGAAGTATAAAGACTTAAATTAATCTGAAAACCAGTGTCATGCTAATACAGTAATAATCCCATCAGCGACATTTAAGTTGGCCTGTACAGTCAGTTGCTACCCGAAGACAAATTTAAATAGTGAGAAAAGACAATGTGTGATTTTCAAGCATATCTCTTATGTGCCATCAGAACAGGCTCACGCTGGCTTCATTTCCGGCCTCGTCCTTTTTGAAGAGCAACTGGACATTTTGATGAGCAATAGAACCCATCTGCTCCTTAAATTCCTCCAACTGGTGTGTGAATATGACGTAGACTATATGTTCAGCGAGAACCCTCGTCCTTCTGTTACCTGGACTTCGCGCTGGGAAAGTATCACAGATTTTCTGCCCGTTTGGCCGCGTCCGTCTTGGAGAACGAATTCATACCTTCGACGTGTCTGCCCGACCCCACAACTGTCCCTCGCGAAGGCGAGCTGGATGCGCAAGTGCGTTAATTCAACACGCTAAAGGCTCGTCTATTGTGTGATAGCAGGAAGACTGCTGAACAGAAGGTCCGCTGTCTCTCCACACTCGCCGTGCGAACCCACCCTCACCCCCTTTCATAACGATGGCAGATGGCTCCCGATGAATCCTTCATAATCATGTCAGGACGGCTCCTCCAATCCCAATTCATCTCTTTAAACACATTTCAGCAGACAGAGAATTACACAAAAGATAAAAGCAGCCACCGGTCGACAAAGACAAACAAACATCCGCTTGGCGAGCAAGTGTTCCTATTCCGTAATACCTTTTAATCAAACGTGGTCTTTAGGCTGCTCGCGTTGGGCCTTCGAAAAATGAGCCGCGACGTGGGTTGAAAACAAATTTTTCCACATAAAATACTGACTTTTGTATTCTTTTGTCTGCTAATGTCAAACTCGGCCCATGTAACGTTGTTAATTGTGGTTCAGGTGAGGTTTGTCTCACCTCATTTCAAGGTCATGCACCACTAAGACCATTTTCTTGACTCAAAGGGCACGTAATTTCACAGCAGTGTACTCCTCATTAATCCCTCCTGAGTGGGTGCTTGGGAAGTTCCAGATCACAGATTTGTTTTGCTCTTGTTTTCTGACTCACTGCGTCTCACGGCTCCACCGAAACATTAACCCCTGCACCCCACCCCACTAAATGCACACACACACACACTCTCGCTGACAACAATCACAAAGAGGCTCTTTTCGCTAATGTTCCTTGTTTGTGGATGAGTTACTTTGGAGGACGTGGGAAAGATTGACGATCTGGCCTGGTGGAAATTCAAAGATGTGGTTCCAAAAATGTTTGTTTTTTATAATGGTCATGTCTTAGTGCTTTTATAATGATATTTACTATATCTCCTAAGACTAGGTGATTCCAAACTGGGGTCTGGGGAGCCACAAGGGAGTTTGTGGAAAAGTTTAGAAAAAACATAAAAAAATGTAATAAAAAATTAAATAAAATAAGAATAGGCCTATTTATTAAAAATAAAAATAGTATACATTTGATTTAAATAATACATCTAACAGTACAGTATTATAGTGAGCAGAAGAAAATGTAAAAATGTAACAAAATAGATACTAAATATTTTGCATATTTATACACAATATTTCATATATATATATATATGAAAATATATAGCTGCCTTTTAAATTTTAGAATGGGGGTCCTTTGCATGAGGATGATCATATTTGGGGTCTTTTTTTGATTTTATTTGTTTTACTTTTTTATATATATATATATATATATATATATATATATATATACAATTTCTACTTAGAGGCTGTTGGCTGCTCCCCACCATGTAGGTAATTTAAGGTTTTACTTATTTTATTTACCTTTTTTTTTTTTTTTTGGACAATTATTATTATTTCTTTTCTCTTTTTTTGCATGATTTTCATTGCACTTTGTACACTGTACTTATATGGCAATAAACGACTTTGAACAACCTTAATATGTAAATCTCACTGTACGTCTAGGATAAATGCTGTTGTCTGAGCTCAGTATCAGAATTTTGTCGTCAAATGTATTTTCCAGCATGTGTGTGTGTGTGTGTGTTCACATAGTCCAGCAATTTTCACTTTTCATTCTTTTCCATTTCTTTCCGCTAAACTTTTGTTGATGTATGAATAATTTATGAGGAAAACTGAAGCTCTTTCATCAACATGAAATAACAATTTGCAAATTTATGGAAACCACTAATTACTTGCCTTATTTGCCGTGACTATGATATTAAATATTCATAAATGTGTGATTATTTTTCTGATTTGTCTGTGGTTTGTTTTCAGGCATCATTTTCAATAAATGAGTTGCTTTGCTGCAAAAGAAAGAAAGAAAGAAAAAAAAAAGCCGAAGCAGAACAAAAATGTTTTGATTCACATCTTTCACACAGATATTGTTTAAAACAAAACAAAATTAACCTCAACCCTTCATGTCAAGAGTTCCAAAGATGGTTTTAAAGCCATCTGAGTATCTGAGTCCACTAACCACAGTTGACAGCATTTTGTAGTTGTTCTTTGTCTCAAAATTGCTCATCTGATCTCTCAGTAATGGTGAGATGTTGGATCCCAGCTGGGACTCTCAAATGAGTCCCCCATCACTGCATCTGAAGGTAATGCCGGTGTTTAACCTTAAATTTATGACTTTGTTATATCAGAATGAATTACTGATAGTTCCAACAAACTGAAATGGTGCTGACGAAAACACTAAGCACAGGCAATTTAGCTCTATTTGCACATTAATTTGGGCCCACCTGTGATGCTCACTGTGCTGAGTAGCTACATCAGTTTTCATTACGGCTCACGCCGAGTGGTTTTAGTTGAATTACAGTATTAATTATCGAATTCACAAGGTATGAGGGTGACGAACGCTCCCCCGCAGACACCTGTGAAAGTTCTCCTTTCCTCCAGGAGACGGTTTGTCGGTATCCTTGGCATAACCTTCAAAAAAAAAAAAAAAATCTGATAATGAGAGCTGTCATGTTCATCCAGATAACATTTGGGCTGTTTTTTGAGATTAACACCGTGAATATCATATCAAAGAGTCTAAGTTGAACTTGTACTGATCGGGTCAGTCTGTCCAGTTTCTTTGGTGGGTCGAGGTCGGGAATCAAAGAGGGCTGTCATTTAGCCCTTGGCTGGATTTTCATGTTGTAAAGTGCTGTATTAATCATAATCACACAACACCATTAGACTATGTCATTCTATTACAGAAATCACATTATCATACATTTCATTAATTAAAGTCTAACCCAGTCAACCTACTCGGAGAGGTGCCACCTCCAGAGGGGAAATGCGGAAGGGATAAGTAGTTGAGAGTGGAGGGCAGAGGTCGCTTCACTCTCCAACATGACATAAAAGGGTGCGATATTTGCATGTGCAGGGCTTTTGAGGCAACTCTGGCAGGCAGGTTTTGATGGGTTCCTCTCCTGATGAGTGTCCTCCAAATGCAGCTAACAGCAGGGAGATTGGAGGAACAGGTGAAGGCACAATTACATCCTGGGCCAGGCGTAACATAGGACAACAAGGCTCAGACAACTCCTCTGTTTCTCAGTGGCCCCCCAAATTAACATAGAGTGGCCTGGATGAGTGGTACCTGTCATGGACACCGGTGTGATGATGCTTAAAAGTGTGCCTCTTTCTAGAATGCCCTCCATGCCCCCCATTTATTGCACCAAGATTGCCATTTTCTCAAGTACACAAACAACTGCAATTATCAGAGGTAGCTTGCACTTGTAAACACATGCACCTTCATGCAAAAATGAGTAAAATTGCACATACAGTCCAGTGAAAACTAAGAACTGTGTGGCTCATTAGGCCTATAGTGAGTAGAGGAATGTGAAAATGAAGGCTGGTGTTTGCCAACAGTTTTTGGAGTGTTTATCCACAACGATTTTGTAATTGATGTGACTGTACTCTAAATTTTAACACCATAAGAGATGTGGCAGCAGTGTTAGGTTCTTATAATGAGCATCCAAACTGCAGAAGAAAAGATCACAATTACAACATAAAATATGAACTGCCATAACCTGCTAATTATGAGAAAAAAAATAGGAAAAAATATCACTGTAATTTTTTAGTTAAAACATTATTCTTCATGTTAAACACTTGATGTGTTCCACTTCAGAACTTAGAGCTGAATGTATTTTAGTAGTGATCCACAAATTCGTAAACTTTTTGAAGAATACGAAAGTGCAGTTTTGGCGGAAGCACTTGGAAAAGGCGATCATTTGTTTATATAAAGCATATACATTTACAATTTTTTCGAAAATGACCAATTTTTTCACTAGATAAGACCCTTATTGGGGGTGAGCAAATTATCAGGAAAATTTTAGTTGAAAGTGAACTAATCCTTTAAGGGTACGTTTACACGACAATGATGTACTAAAAACGGAAGTGGTTTTCCTTTGCGTTTTTTGCTTACAGACGACAATGCTGTCAAAATTATGCCAATTCACATGTATACGTGAAAACGACTAAAAACGCTGTAATATTCATGCCAGGCCAGTAGTTGGCGATGTCACTTTGCAAAGAAACTACACGCCTATAGACTGAACATGTAATACTTGTACGCATGATTTACACAGAGATGATAACAGTATACTTTTCAAAAACTCGCATTTTGAAACCCCGTTTTCAAAGTTTGCATTTTCAGGCCCCCAAAACATCGTTGTCATGTAAATGAATGGCCAAAACGCATACAGAGTTTTCCATTTTTAGTTGAAAATGGTGTCGTTTAAACCCCTTATTAATTGTCTATGCAGATATACGTATTAACTGCACCTGGAATTCTTGCTTCTGATTGGTCAATAGAGCAGTTCACGTCAGATATAGAGTGCCCCAGGGATGACGCGTTTTTGTAGGCCAACCCGGAAGTTAGCAGCGCACGGGTTCCCGCGGTTGAAAGCCTATGCATTTTTCCCATAGACTTTTGGAAAATCGCAGAAAATAAGCTCTGTGTTTAACAGAGGGTTATGACACTTACACGTTTTGTCTATCAAGATAATCTTTACAAGTGAACACAACATTTATAGATTTTGAAGCCTAAATAAAGTCGTCAGATATAAAAGGCTAACAGTAGGCTATAAACGGACTACAGCACACCATGGTCGCGGATCAACGTCGTCACCACCAAACTTCCTCAAACTGTATTTAAAAAACAACTTTATTTAAAAACATGCTCGCTGATTATGATCTGTGCTGTGTATGAATACTTATCCACTTTTTCATGAGAAATTCTGTCCAAATGTCCCGTTTTTAATGATGACGTCTAAAGTCCCCGCCAAAGGAAGTAGTCCCTTTTAGCAATTTGTTAGAAACCGCCGATTTTAAGACACAGTAAAAGTTTAAAAAATCACAAGCGGGTTATAACTGGTGTGTTTTATGTCATAGATCAAAACGTGAAAGTATTTAGAGGCTTTGTTAACCACAGACCTTATTTCAGGCGATTTAGCAAAACCCATTCAAAAAACCCATAGACTTTACGGCATTGGAACCGGAAGTCCTAAAATGCTAACTCGCTTCCGGGTTTTGCCTACAAAAATGCGTCATCCCGGAGGCACTCTATTTATAAATAATAATCACTTGTCAGAGTGATTTTGTATCACTCTGCGGTCTCTCTTTTCATACAAACACGATTTCGGCAGATTTTCGTATACTGCTTCTTCTTCTGTTGCTTGGCTAAGTGCGGGCACAATTACTATACTATAACTACACTTTAGTCGAGTTGAGTAGTGTAACGGCAGATATACAGGCGATCAGACAGACGGTGTCGAGCAGGCAGGCAGACAGACAGGCAGTGCTGGTGTTTGCCATCTCTCTGGGCCTGATTAGCATGTGTACTGTATGTTCTCTTGTGCTGCAGTGTTGACCTGTGCTGTCATATCCCTGATTACCTCCCTGATTCACTTTCCTTGTTCAGTAATGTGCAATCAATCATAATCAATTAGCCAAAATGTTGAATCATTAAAACCATTATCATTAATTAAAACAATTATCACTTTCTGCCAATGCTTCATTGCCACTGTTGTCTAACGTGTCTGCAGCCCACCAGACTCTCTCTCTCTCTCTCTCTCTCAGCTCTTATACTTTGAAGGGAATGATTTACTTTTGCTAGGAATCTTACAGATGATCTGCTTTAATCTTTATCAAATTGCAGTGTGCTTTTTTTCTTTTCTTTTCTTTTTTTTAAGGCGTACTACTCATTTTTGAATGACAAGGCAATGATTATGATGTACATTTAAGGAGTCTTTAATTGTATTAAAATTGTATTTACTGCTATTAAAGGATTAGTTCACTTCAGAATTAAAATTTCCTGATAATTTACTCACCTCCATGTCATTCAAGATGTTTGTCTTTCATTCTTGGGTCGAAAAGAAATTAAGGTTTTTGAGGAAAACATTCCAGGATTTTTCTCCATATAGTATATACTTTTTAACCACAAATGCATGTCTTGCGCTAGCTCTGCGATGCGCCACGCATTATGTAATCATGCTGGAAAGGTCATGTGTGAAGTAGGTGGAAGTACCGATCCAATGTCTATAATGCGAACATGCAAAGACAAAGTCAAATGCTCTTTACAAAAAAAGTAAATCAAAATAGAAAAAAATGAGGTGGAGTTTTCCGCCTTACCATGGTACTTCCGTCCATGTCATGTGTGACCTTTCCAACATGATTACGTCATGTGTGGCGCATCGCAGAGCTAGTGCAAGATGAGCGTTTATGGTTAAAAAGTAAATACTTTTTCTTTTTTTTTTAGAAACTGACCGATCGTTTCACTAGACAAGACACTTATTCCTCAGCTGAGATCGTGTAGAGCCCTTTGAAGCTGCAATGAAACTGCAATTTGGACCTTCCCTGTTGTACCCCACTGGAGTCCACTATAAGGAGAATGTTTTCCTCAAAAACCTTAATTTATTTTTGACTGGAGAAAGAAAGACATAAACATCTTGGATATCATAGGGGTGCAGGGGCGGATCTAGAAAATTATTTATAGGGTGGCAAAGGGGTGGCATGAGGTCTATGAGGGGTGGCAACACCAAAGCAAGCGCCCATGCATAGTTTTTGGAGATTTATGGCCTGACATATACAATTGTGTTCACAAACATTGCATTACCAAAATAAATAACAAGATTTCAATATCCATCATGGCACCAAATAAAGGCACTATATGAAAAACATCAACAGATTTAAAATGAGTCTGCCCTTGTATCACTAAAGGAGATGAGCAGTTTTATTAATATTACACACGTTACTTCAATGGCAAAAATCACATGTTTTAGTGCAAGTTAAAGAACAACAAAAACTTGTTTTTTGCAAACGATTTTTTCTGTTATTAACAGAGGTGGGAATGTCTGTGTGTTCACCCAGAACAGCCTATCAACTACATACAGCAACACCCCAGCAATTGCAGCAAGAGACTAGCAACCACCCAGAATCTCCTAGCAACCACCTAGCAACACTTTAGCAATCACCCAGAACATCTATATTCTGGCCTAACTGACCAAACTATTTATGTTTTTTAAACAAGACTTTAAGTTGGCTTTATGACAAGCCAGCATAAATTTGTCTTTCAAACTTTTAATCTAGTTGAAATGAAACAATTCAACATTTTCTCACAACTATAAACACAATCTCAAAACTATGCACCAACTTGTACAAATCTCAAACTTCCAGGTCAAAATAAAATGTTTTAGTCAAAAACTTATTCTTGTCTGACAAATCAAACTTTGGCCTCAGATGATACACAAAACTTAACAAATTCACAGACTACTGCACTGCCCAGTGAACACTAGTGAGATCAATTCATGTAACACTGTAACAAAAATACTGGGACTTACTGGGATTCAGGAATTATTTTGCAGCTCACTGTCTACTACACAAAAATACATTTACAGATACAGTAAAATACAGCAATGTTTTTTTTTTTTTTTTTTAATTTTACTATTGTAAAGTGATCTGGCTGTAGATATGTATGAACTTGGTATGCAACACAATACAGTATACTGTCAATTACAGTAAAACTAAATTCAGCATCCTCTGCACATTTGGCCAAATTTTATTACAGTATATAAGGTACTATAGCAGTGTATTGGTCTTCTGACAGAAGACAGTAATTTCTCAGTTCTGCAAAATAAAGTATAACAAATGGCTTGAGGGTGTACAACGTGCTACAGTTTACTGTACATAGTGAAATTTCCCTCAGTACTGGTACTGTGTAAGTTTAAAACCCCTGTAAATTATTCATTCAGCTCTCTCTCAGATTTTGATCTGGTGTGTGTCAACAGTTTTGCTATCTAATGGTGTCATTGTTAAACGCTTTGGGAAGTGTGTCTTTGTTTTGAGAACGGTTTGGAAACTGGGCCAACTGAATCACTAGCAATCGAGAAAAGTTAAAATACGTTTAGATTCTTACCTAACTAGTTTCTGTGATCGGGATCTTGTTATCGATTTCATGTTACCGTTTTGTCGGATGGCAAAGACCTTTATCCATGATGAAAGTGGAGCGGGCGGTCGGTGAATCAGCTCGCAAAAAAATACGAAAATTTGAGGACTTCTGAGTTAGTCGAGAAGCAGTAATTTTCCGATTACGAACAAATGAAAAACAATTCATGAGTGAACTTGGTTACGCTGTGTTTTTGACTCCCAAAGAATCGGTTCATAAGAGTAATTTGTTAATGAAGCCGAATACATTGGGCGCGCTGCGTGCGCGTGCAACCGTCATGCAGCTTATTGAAAGACGTTTTTTATTTTTTTTATTTTGCAATACGCTGTATTTTTTATGTCATCACATTGAAGCAATAGTACTTGAAACACTGCTAACATTTATATTTTATTCTCTGATAATTTTGGGGTGGCAGATGAGGTGGCAAAGATTTTTCTTAGGGTGGCAGTTGCCACCCCGGTAGATCCGCCCCTGTGGGGGTGAGTAAATTATCAGGAAATTTTAATTCTGAAGTGAACTAATCCTTAAGTTTGCTTCTACACAATTTCTTGCAATTAAATTAGCTTAGAGATTTTGGGAAACCTGTTCGACAACAATTATTTTTGCTATTCCATTTGTTAATGCTAGTGACATTACACACTTCAGCTTTAATGCTATTCTTTTACTTCCTTGCAAGCACCGGTATTTTACTTCAGGAGAGCAAATTTATCTTTTTACTCTTTTATACTCAATAAAAATCTGCCTTATAATATTGGCACAACAATGACTACTTGACATTGAACACCCTGATGTGGCGCTGTCAGGCGGCGTATCATCTTCAACAAGCGAACGTTACAGCACTAGTTTCACTCTCTCATGCTTGACTCCTTTTCTGCTGTTGATGCACATCTGAATTTTGCAGGACTACGAGAGAGATGCCGGTAATGATGTGTAAACATCCAAGAGGCACACTGCACAGAAGCCCTGAGGGTAAAAAAGAGGATAGAGAGAGTCATCCGAGAGCAGGAATGGTGGTAATTCCATCTTTTCACATGACTGTCTGTACGCTTATCCTCTCTGCTCCGGATTTAAACCTGGAATAGACCTGTCATCTTAAAACTCTCAATAATTGCTCATGGCAAATTTTCCTTGAACGTGCCCAGGGGCCGCGCGCTCGCGTTTGTTCCCCTGTCGACAGCGTCTCCAGTCAAGCTCACCCGTGAGATTGAGGTCTCTGCACAGCACTGCTCAGGGGAATCTGGGACATCATTTAATGCTACGGTGCTAAAGCAGGCGTCTCATTGGGGTCACATCGCACCCTCGAAATGGAAATTGACCCGAACGTGGCGGGGGATCCCACACGCAGCACCGTTAAATCACTCTGTCATGAGTGAACTTCCACTAAGGGCCACACTGCAAGGGTCCATGCGTCCTCGGATAACACAGCGGTTCTTGCCATTCTATCCGAAACTCTCCTCCATTAGTGTGTAGGGGGTTGTAGATCGGAGATTCTGTGTCTGGAAACACGAGACTAGCCGCTGAGGAGCCCATCTATGGAGCGGCATATGAAATGCACCTGATTACATTACCAGCAAATGGTCTGCAGGAATGAATGTAATTGTAGCTCATTACAAGCTCTGGAGTGTGACGTGATTACATTTTCTTATATACAGAACTCTTCCTGAACTCTGTCCGAAGAATTTGTATCAAACACAGCAATGAGAAACAAATGTTCTTGTAAATAGCTTAAAGGTGCCCTAGATTCAAAAATTGAATTTACCTCGGCATAGTTAAATAACAAGCGTTCAGTACATGGAAAAGACATACAGTGAGTCTCAAACTCCATTGTTTCCTCCTTCTTATATAAATCTCATTTGTTTAAAAGACCTCTGAAGAACAGGCTAATCTCAATATAACACCGACTGTTACGTAAAAGTCGGGGTGTACACCCCCAATATTTGCATATGCCAGCCCATGATCACAACATTATGAAAGGCATTAGACAAGGGCAGAACTTCTGGATCTGTGCACAGCTGAATCATCAGACTAGATGAGCAAGCAAGGACAATAGCAAAAAATGGCAAATGGAGCAATAATAACTGACATGATTCATGATAACATGATATTTTTAGTGATATTTGTAAATTGTCTTTCTGAATGTTTCGTTAGCATGTTGCTAATGTACCGTTAAATGTGGTTAAAGTTACCATCGTTTCTTACTGTATTCACGGAGACAAGAGCCGTCGCTATTTTCATTTTTAAACACTTGCAGTCTGTATAATTCATAAACACAACTTCATTCTTTATAAATCTCTCCAACAGTGTAGCATTAGCCGTTAGCCACGGAGCACAGCCTCAAACTCATTCAGAATCAATGTAAACATCAAAATAAACACTGTACTTACGCGATTAGACATGCTGCATGACGAACACTTTGTAAAGATCCATTTTGAGGGTTATATTAGCTGTTTGAACTTTTTTTTTATGTTGTTTAAGGCAAGCGCGAGCTCTTGGGGCGTGGAGCATGAGATTTAAAGGGCCACACACCCTGAATCGGCTCATTTCTAATGATGCCCCAAAATAGGCAGTTAAAAAAATGAATTAAAAAAAATCTATGGGGTATTTTGAGCTGAAACTTCACAGACACATTCAGGGGACACCTTAAACTTATATTACATCTTTTAAAAAGGGCACCTTTAATGTGAACAACATTCCCATTAACCAATCATGGTTTGACGGTTAGGGCTGTCACACGACATGTTTCCCAAGCAGGACATTTTCCTGGAATAACATCCTTTGTTCTTCCTAAAACATTCCTATTATTACATCCATACTCCTATAATTAGACTGATTGATGGGAACTATGATCCCAGACGAGGAATAAGGGTCTTATCTAGTGAAATTATCACATTTTCTAGAACATTTTCTAAAAAAACACTAAAATGTATATACTTTTTAACTGTGATCCGCACGCATGACATAATCACGTTACAAAGGTCGTGCGTGACGTAGGCGAAGTACACTCTAAAAAATGCTGGGTTGTTTCAACCCAAGTTTGGGTCAAAAATGGACAAACCCAACCATTGGGTTAAATTTTTAAATGCATTTTTTAACCCAACGGTTGGGTTTGTCCATATTTGACCTAAATTTGGGTTGAAACAACCCAGCATTTTTTAGAGTGTACCGATCCACTATCTACAAAGCGAACATGCAAAGATTAAGCCAAACGCAATTTACAAAAAAAAATAAAATAAATAAAAAAGGTAAAACAATGATATCGGACGATTTTGAATTTGGAGTTTGTCGCTCTACCACAGTAATTCTGCCTACGTCACGTGTGACCTTTCAACGTAATGCATGGCGCATCACAGAACAGTTTAAGACAAGCATTTGTGGTTTAAAAGTATATAAATTTAATTTTTTTTTTTTTTTTTAAAAGAGATTGCGTAGAGCCCTTTGTAACTGCACTGAAACTGCAATTTGGACCTTCAACCCAGTTAACCCCACTGAAGTCCACTATATGGAGAAAAATCCTGGAATGTTTTCTTCAAAAATCTTAATTTCTTTTTAACTGAAGAAAGAAAGACATGAACATCTTGGATGACATGAGGGTGACTAAATTATCAGGAAATTTTTATTCAGAAGTGAACTAATCCTTTAAGATGAGTTGTAACACTAATAGAAAACAAGGAGTTTCAAATTTTATTAATCAATTTGTTATTTATTTTGTTAACGAAGCTCAATCAATCCCTTCCCACAAATCCACCCCATTTCAATTTTATTATTATTAATAGTAAAAATTTAGATCAAATAGGTTTTCATTTAGGTGACACTTTAGATTAGGGTCCAGTTCTCACTATTAACTATGACTTTTACCTCAATAAACTCTAAATTACTGCTTATTAATAGTTACAGTTGTTAAGTTTAGGTATTGGGTAGGATTAAGGGATGTAGAATATGGTCATGCTTTATAAGTACTAATGAACAACCAATATCTCAATTTTTCTCAAAAATGTTTTACTTCATTTTAGGAGGATGGTGGTCATGCATGATCTTTGACTCTAACAATCACCCCTGGTCTCTCCTACTATAGCAGCAGTATAGATCTGGTTATGCTGGTGTAGTAATATGATAAATACAATGAATTTGAAAAACTGTGACACACGTACGATATCACATAGCTCGTTTGTATGCATGATGGATGTATCCTGCTCATCTGACTGTTTGTGCTTAAAGGCTCTCATTGGTGTAAAAAAAAAAAACCATAGGCAAGGCAGCCTGCACTGGCTGTCATGTCATAAAGGATGCAGGACGAGAACGCAGACATGATTTCATGGCTAATGATTCCCGCGCTAATATCACTATGGGCAGCAGAGAGGATAACCAAGTTGAGCTGTCTTAGCTCAAATGATTCAATTAGGCCAGCTGTCCCCATTTGTCATGGCCCAACTCGCTTTTAGATTACCTTCCAAAAGCACATACGTGCCTCTGCATTGGACATACACACTCAACAATTTTTGGGAAAATAAAGAGAAAGAAAAGGAAGGAAAATAAGAAATAAATAAATTAAAATTCTCAGATTACAGTAAGCTCATAAAGACAATTATTGGTAATAAATGTGACCTTTTGCTTCAAGCCAAGCTTGATGGCAAACGCTCGGTGCGAAATGGAGGGAAATCCCTGAAGCATGTCACATTGATTGGCAGGACAGAGATGGTCCTGCTATGCTTGAGAGAGACTACAGATGAGCACATGAATGGGGTAAATCATTAAAGCAATTGGGGCAAAAGCACATGAAAATAATACAATACATACAAGTGCAAATGCTCGCATTTCTAGTAAGACTGCTTATTGGCATTAAGCTCAAAGTGCAGCACGTTGGACTTATTTTCTTTTCTTTTTTAAAGATAGCTAAGGAGAAAAGTGAATTGTTTTAAATACATTTTGTGGAAAATCTGATAGCAATCACACGTAATGTACTTTGACTGTAGTGATACAGGTTAAAGGACAAGTGTGTTTTATCGTATTTGGAGTCATCTCCTTGTTTTTAGCTGTATTAAATCGCTTGTAGTCAGCATGTGCAGATAAACATGATAAGATGATAAACATGACAAGCATATCACATAGGAGGAACCATGTCTCCTAGTGTGAGAGCAGAACATGTATTTGGAGACATGGCTGAGAATAGGGACATATACTTATTACAGTAATTCAAAAAGGAAATCAACAGCCAGGAAAAGAGGGGGTCACACTTATCCATGTGAATTCACTCATTCACAGCAGCAAACATTCATTAATGCAATTTCCATCTATTTTGTCAGTCTTGTAGCCCACAATGCTAACAAGGGGTAGGGAAAATGAGGACTGTGGGCCTTGAATAAAAACAGGCACTTAAATCCTGGACTGAATCACAGGAAATTAACAATGCTCAGACACATCGGAGCTGCTCTTGACCTTCAAGCCATCATTATTAGAGAGGCGCTAATAGAACAGTTGTCAGTTTACAGTTGTCAAACCAACAAATAACAAGAAAGTAAATAGCTTACAGATGATGTTACTGATGGAAGATTTAGCTTAACAAACCTCAAGCATCAGTTAGCTGGCAGTAGGAAATAATAAACCCCTTTTGCTTTCAAGGGCAATGCCATTATTATGTGTGATCTTCAAGATACAAGATACAAGTTAAAGAGTGTTTTGTAATGTTTTTTTTTTTCTTACAAAACCAGTGTTTTAGTTCATTGGATCCCTGTCAATTGTTGGAATTTAACAGTCTATCCCAATTTTATTATCAGTTATTATCAGCTGCAGTCTGTAAGTTTGGCCTCTTTGTCGCCATCTCTGTTCAAAACCTGCAATTGCAGTTATTTGCGGAATTATCATCTTTACGTGGGTTGTGCATCAGCATGGCTCCTCAGCGCGGATGAATCTAATGTTTTGAGGAGAATGTGTGGCTGTCAGTCACCACACAAGCTGTACTTCGGATTGTAGTCTTGGAAGTATGTCCAAAATAGGAATTTTCACCGAAGAATGTCTTCTGAACAAGTAAGTAACAAATATGCCACTTTTGTTCTGTCCAATTGAGAAAAAAAGCATTACAATAAATCTAATGATCGCTTAGCTCATATCACATCAAACCGTGCAAATGATTATTATTGTTATACTTTGTTTTCAAATTGTTAATGTTAACAACATCAGCATTGTGTGACTGTGTATATTTAGCGTATTTAGTATTTATCCTCACATGCGATATAGCCTACTAGCTGGGACTCCTTCTTTATGTAAACAGATGTAACGTAATGAGGCAAAGACGAACGGCGGTATGCTCGAATTTCCTGCTGAAACTTACCAGTACCAGCCGAATTAGATAAGGTAAGGAGCGGTGTTGCCAAGTTTTCGTTTTTTCCGTGGAATTGGGCTACTTTTACACTGTTGCCACGGGCTGTTTTTCATATCCGCTGGTTGAAGGCGACCCCAAATAACATGACATTTAGCCCCTAGAATGTGAATTTTACTAGGGGAACCCCCTGATTTTACCCCCCAGAACACTGTAAAAATAAATTTACGGACTACAGATTTAAACTAATTTCAGGTTTTTAAAGTTTTAAGGTATTCAAGACAATGTGGTAAAAAATCTACTAAATTCATGTTTCTTGAAATTTTGCATATGTTGAGTGAATGATTTATGATCATGGGTACTTCATTCTAAAAATGAAATGTATTAGTAAAAACTATACACATAAACTAGTTCTGAATTACAATTGTAATGTGACCTTGATTCTACTTCCTTAAATTACGGCTGGGCAATATATCGAATGCTTTTGTCACGCGCATTTCGTCAGTAAAGCCGGTTCCCTGATTGCCGCTAAATCGCCATCACCTGCTTTCAAATGAAGTGGCATTTAATAGACAGAGCCATAGTTCACTGATAAGCCACGCAATATTGCATTCAATATCGATATGTTATCAATATATTTCTAAATGTGTAAGCCTTTAGATTTAAAAGCCTTAATGGAATTGTTTTTTTGCAATTCTTGTGATCGCAAATAAATGGAAGCAGGCCTAACTGAATAGGTCTGTGTTTTCTTTTTATGTCAATATAAATATCAGTTAGATTTAGCATGATTGATGTGCACTCCTGACATAAATTAATACATTACTATTACTGTAACATTTTTTTATTGTAAAACATTGTTCAAATATTGATGCCGGAATCGTAAATCTTTAAGTAAAAAACAAACGTTCGCAAGTTTGGATCGTTAAATCTTGAATCATTGTCAACTGTTGAATGAATGAGTGTCACTTCCAGCTTGTTTACTTCGAACCGGAAGACGCTCCCACGTTTGACGCAAGGCCTCATGGGGCGTAGGAAACTTGTGGATAGACCTTATGTAGCCCCGCCCCTTTTCAGCGCTGCGCTCGTTGTCTTTTGACTTCCGGTTTGTATTTCCACAGCGATCTTACATATTTATGAATGAACTGCTACTTTTAAAATCTTCCCGGTCTACTGACATTTGTTAAGACATCTGCTTTAAACATAACAATGCTCATGACAGCTTTCATTAACTTTACAGGTAAATCCACTTCACCAGCTAATTATTCTTAAAGGTGCCCTAGAACTTTTTTTAAAGTCATGTAATATAAGTCTAATGTTTCTGTGAAGTTTCAGCTCAAAATACCCCATAGATTTTTTTTAATTCATTTTTTTAACTGCCTTTTTTGGGGCATCATTATAAATGAGCCGATTCAGGGCTACTGGCCCTTTAATTCTCGTGCTCCACGCCCACGGAGCTCACGCTTGCCTTGAACAGTGCATAAACAAAGTTTACACAGCTAATATAACCCTCAAATGGATCTTTACAAAGTAAATAATAATAATAATAATAATAATATGTAGGGAAAACACCCTAGGAAGTAAAATTAGCTCAAATGAAATATTTAGGGAATTATAAAGAGTTGTTTAGATTACGACCGAGCAACTGATTCGTCCAGCGTTCATTTGCTCGAGCCGTAATAAGCTCTTGTAACGGATATAAATATCCAACAATCGTGAAAACACTGATTAGAGCACGGTAACCTGATCACAGTTTAAGACATTAAATCATAAAGCACATAATACAAGACACTTTCCTTTTAAAATCTACAAGAGATTTTATTTATTCTAACACAAACTAATCTAACACAAAGGCACGCACATACACACACACACATTCATACGCGTTGCAGTAAGAAGGAAATGAGAGAGAAAGAGTTTTGAAAGAGAGAGAGAGAGAGAGAGAGAGTGATCTGATTAACCGAATTCTTATCAATGCATTTCAAGGACCAGAACGAACCATGAATCATTCATTTATGCACCAGTTCAGTTTTGGTCTGGAGGTACTTGCTTGCGTTGACTTAAAGGTGAATTTCCCTCGTCGTGCAGAGAGGGGTTTCCCAAGTCGATGATTGGTCCAGATCAGGTCCGTGTGGAACAATGAAGGAAGTCTCTTTGTCGCTGGAGTTGAAGCGGCAAAAGTCGTTGGTTGAACTTTGCGGCGAAACGTAGGACACGAGACTTTCAGCGGTAAAGGAAAATTAAGTAAAGAAAAGAAAAGTGAGTGAAGGTTGGATGGCTTGAATGGGCGGCTGGTCTGTTCTTCTTGTTACTCCATTGTTCTTGGTACTCTGGTCATGGTTTCTCTTACCAGAACTAACCAACTCCAGTTCGTTTACTAACCAACTTCTCTCCCCTCACTATCTTGCAATATGATCATTTAACTTAGTTGTTTGTCACACCTCTGAGGAGTCTTGGCCAATCAGACATTGTCCTGCTTCAAGAGGGCCTTCCTCTGCCCCCAATAAAACATAAGTGTCACATCCCGGTCTGTCTCTGCTTTAGCAGATTGCCATTTTAACATAATTGCTATTAAATGGAATACAATACATTTTAAACAGATTTCATTCAAGTCAGAATATAGGAAAGGGGAAAAGAATCAAATTAAGTCCAAATAAGGCATACTTTCAGTCATTCAGTCAAGAGTTAACACATTTACATGAATTGTGAGTGTTTCTAAAGCCTAACTGTTTACAGGCAGTACTTGTGGACACATAATGCAAAATGTATGTAGTTAAAAGATGTTTGATAAGTCCGTTAAAATTGTTGGAACAATTTTGAAGCAGATTTATTTGTTAAACAGTCTCTTTGGCTCTCCTGTGAAGTAAGGAAACAAAAGGGTCTGGATTGTCTCTCTGTCTTCTTGGGTGACCCTTTGGTATGTCGCTTCTGCTATCAGGAAGCATGTGTCGTAAAAGTAATCAGCCTGGCTTTATCTGCAGACGGTTCGGAGCCGGAACCTCAATTCTGAATTAGAATTATGTTTTGAAAGAATCATCTAAATGATTCATTTGTCTGGTTCGTCCACAGTTCTTACATATCCCCCTTTGTTCGGCGATGTGTTGAGATGAAGACATCGGCGAACACTGTAGAAAAATGGACACGAAGCAGACACACACAAAGCAACAACAAAACAACACCTCCATGATTGACCACTATACTGGTGCAGGGCATTAGATTATCTGAGTACTGATGGATTAAGTTCAATTTTGGGATTGTTATTCTACATTGTGTGATTAAATTGTTAGTTTCCATCTCTTCTAACTTGTTCTAGGTTGTCTGGTGACATCATTTGTGGTAAAAATGATGTGACCCATCATGGAGCTCTCTCGGGCTCACATTCGAATTTTCAAATGGCTTTCAGACCTTAGGCGTGGTGCGTCAATCCTAATGTCATGACCTTGACCCTTATGGGGCAGACAGGTATTTTACCTTATAAAGAAGAAGGGAAAGAGAGGAAGAGGAAAACAAAACAAAATAAAACACTTAAGTGTTTCCTGGTATGGCTAACACTACTGCGTGCATCTAAGATGTCATGTACCAGCTTAATGAAAGGTGTTCTACTTGTTGGGCAGATGGTTGCATGTTTCTTATGGTGAATGTAGCTAAGTCGATGTTGAGCTAGGTTCTGAAACTAATATCTGTCTGTAGGAAGAGCATGTTGGTGAGTATGTTAATGTAGTGTAGTGTAAAATGTAATGTAGTGTAAAATGTAATGTAGTGCAGTGTATGTATGGTCAGATCTGGTTCAGTCTGTCTTGCTCCCCCTTTCTTGAAGGGCTTAGATGAAGATTGGCTCTTTGCATCTTGGACTTGGGATGAGAGATCATCCCTAAGTTGATGGGAGTCAGTCCAGTTAGGCAGGAAGTTCTTTGGCAGAAGGTAGGAGGAAGTTTGACATGGCTGTGTTGAGCTGTGGTGCAAAACTTTGTCTCCTACGTTGCATTCCTTTTGTAATGCCTTCTGGTTGTGACAGACTGTCTGACCTTCTGTGCTTACTGTTGTTACTGTTGCACAAGCATGGTTCTTGAGATGGGAACTCGTTGGGTTTATTGGTGGGTGATGAGTGACCAGAACTGTGTTCTCTGGTACTATTGAGTTTCCAGCGGTGTTTGGCTGCAAGAGGCTGCTTCGTTCTGTGCTGTTGTAGAACAGGTGGCAGTCATCTCCATTCGGAAGGTGGATCAGGTGATCACTGACCTTCCGTTCCGTCTCTAGTCATAACGAGGGTGACTGATCCTTGTGATCGTCGCTGTTTATGTTGTTTGCAAAGAACGCTGTAATTTGCCTCATCAGTTGTTCCATGTCTTCTGAGGTGGAACTGTCTTGTTCTTGGGCGTTCTTGTTCTCAGTGCTGTGTTTAACTGAGTGATGCAGAGGTGGGTTCCGCCGTCGCTTACCCACAGTGGATGCATTTGAATGTGTTGGTTGGTGGACTTTGGCTGTCCAGTTTGGATCCCAGATGTTTCTTTCTGGTGGGTTTCTTGAGAAGTGTGGCTGGTCCCATGGCATTTTCCAGCTGTCGGTGTGGAAGCTGTCAGTGGCATGGGGGTCACGTTCTCCGTGTCCTTTATGACAGGCTGTGGCATTGTCATGCCACTGGCTGTCTTGCAGTGCACGGCTTGAGTCTTGGCTGCCGGAGTTTGAAATTGTGGCTGTTTTCAAACCTTTCTTTGAGTTCATCTTCTGTTTGATGTAGGCCTTGTGTGTCAAGTCACGTAGCTGTTGGATTGACATTGTGCTTGGGCAGGCCATTACGCCAAGATGGTGACTTAGTCCAGGGTGCAGGTTTCTCAGGAAGAGGGTTTTGAAGTTCACATCCTCTTCAAGTTCAGGTTCGTGATGTGCACCTAAGTAGGCTTGTCGGAAACGGTTGTAGTAAGCTTGGGGAGTCTCTTGTCGACCTTGTTTGGTTTCCAAGGCGACTAATAGTCCATGTTCAGACTCTGGGCCTGTAAATTCTTTGATCAGTGACTCACGTAATAGCTGGTAGTTGTGCTTAACGTGAACAGGTTGTCGATCTAAGAAGCTTCGTACCTCTGGGCTGGATGTGGACCTGAGGAGATACAACCTGTCTCTGTCAGTCACATTGGGTCTCACCTGTAGGTAGAAGTCAATATCTCGGAGGTAAGTCTGGATGTTGTGGTTCTCCATGGAGTTCGGGTTGAACTGTGTGATGTTCTTAGCCAGCTTGTTAAGGTCTTTAAGGGTCATCTCGTGTGCATATTTGGGGTCTGCATGGATGAGCTCTCTTTGGTTGACAGGGAAGAATTCTGTAGTGAAGGCCGGTGATGTTGTGGGTTGTGGCCACTCACTTCTTCCGTTGCATGGCAGTTCTTGGATGGGGGACTCTGTTGTGCTCAGCTGTGGTGATGCTGAGGGAGGCCCCTCCCTTCTTGACTCTAGTTTCTGGGTGTGAACATGTTTAAGTTCATTTCTGACCATGTAGAGCTTGCCGTTGGCATCGTCTAATTGTTGGTTTAGATGGTCCATTTCAGTGCTGTACCATTTCAAATGGTCTTCCAGAGCATTGATTTTAAAGTTCTTATCTTTAATGTCAGAATTGGCATTTTCTAGTTGGTTTACCAGGTGACATTGGACAGTCTTTAATTCTTGCTTGTCACGTTCCGCAACTGCAAGGGCTTCTTGGAGCTTGTCAACTTGTTCCTTTGTTTCTTGCTCCACAAGTTTGTCTTGAGCTTTCACCTTGTGCTGGTCTGCGCAGCGTTGGATGTGCATCAGCTCTCTCAGGAACTCAGTGGTCTGACGTTTGAAGTCGTCTTGGACTTTCACTTCCAGCTTGTCTATGCGGTTCTGGGCACGTGTCAGCTCCTCCTGTAGGTGGGTGATGTGCTTGTCACTTAGTTTCAGCTGGGCTGTGAAGGCAATGCTTAGAGAATTGGTTATCTTGCCTAGTTCAGTGTGGTCTTGGTTCTGGCTTGAATCATGCGTCGGGAATCTTCTCAGAATTATGATTATTATTAAAAATAATAACAGTTCAATTGTCTTTGGCATGAGGCAGTTTGTAATGCCGCTGAGCCAGGCGTCCACATCTTGGGCAGTGGGGTTTTCCGTCTGCGACATGTTGGCACGCTGGGGAGAAGAGACTGACACAGATCTGTGTGGGGTGCAAGCCTATATGTGGTGGAACAGCTAAGTGTCGTTCAGTGAATGTACACCAATCGTGAAGTGTGATGGCTACGTGTTGGTCTCAGAGTGTAGACAGGTAGGCTAGTGATGAGAAGGCTTTGTCACTCAACTGAGTAAGAGAGAGAAAGAGAAAAAGTTAAAACAAATTTCAATAGATGAAATATTTTCTATAAATATTTTCTATTAATGAAAAACTGTTTTCAACTCGTGATGTGAGGACTTTGTCACTCAACTGAGAAAGGGAAAAGAGAGAAAATGTTAAAACAAATTGTAAGTTTTTTTTTTTTTTTTTTAATTTAGAGAAATATTTATTTCAAATAAATATTTTCTATTAATGAACAACTGTTTCTAAAACTAAAAGAAAAGAAAATATATATATTATTGTTTATGTTCGCAAGGACAATAAGACAATAATAATGCTGATACCTCTTTTCTTAGTTTGACAGGATTGACACCACACACCTTCAGTTGAACTGCTTACCAGGGATGCTGTGAAGGCAACGGTTGCTCAACACTTGTCTTTGTTAAGTGTTCTTGGAGGAAATGTCAAAATTTAAATTGCGTTTACAAATGCAGGGAGTATGGAGAACACAAAAGGGTTTGATTAAAATCAAAAACCTAATGAATTGTTTCTTTGGAAAGATTGTGTTTCTCTTTCTTTAGAATTGATTGATGGTTCGTCCAAGCTTGATCCCTACAAAAGTGAAGAATAGGATGGAAGAAAGCAGGAGAGCACAGGAAAGACGTGAGGAAAAGGAAAGGAGAAGAAAGGAGACCAGATCCACAAATGGCTCTGAAGCCTTTGTCTAATTACGAGGATATAATTGGTAGTTGATGGACAACTAACCCATGAGAATAAAAATGTTAGTAAGAGAGGGTTGTCTCTGATTGATTTGAAACTCGTAATAAGTTATCAATGTCTCCTAAAAAGGCTCAGGTGTGTCGTTCCTAAGCTAGAATACGAAGAGGAAGGGAAAACGGTAAGAAAGAGAAAACAAATGACAATAATGGGATGAGATAAGAAAAAGGGAATTAAACAAAGAGGTAAATTAATAAATAAAATAGAGTGGCTAAGTGTATAACCAAGAAAAGGAAAAGAAAGATGTAACGCAATAAAATAATGAACAAATGTGAGTCAAAATTAGGAAAAACTTTGGTGGAATAAGTTTGCTTAAACTTTTAAAGTTCAAGGCTTATTCATACCTGAAGTAATTAGATCTAAAATATAATTTTAGTTATGAAAATTATGAAATTAGAAATAATGGAAATTTGGAAATGTAGAAATCATTTAAAATTACTTTCTAGGAAAACGTAGGATTTCAATTTAAATTTAATTAGTTTTATTAAATTCAAATTTGACAATTAAAAATTCTAAGCCAGTATTTCTTTTTCAAGTCAAATGCAGGTAAAACGATTAATAATTGTAAACCAATATTTTTCTATTTAAAGTAAAATATAGGTAAGGTAATCAGTGAGAAAGTCAAGGGGAAAATAAGGACAGACCAACAAGTGTACATAAAATTGAAGTGTTTTAAATGGTTAAATCACTTAGTTGCTAAAACAGACACTGCGTTCACACAATGATGTTAACTAGCTTAGCTTCGAGGCTAAAGGCTTTAGCATATGAACTTCAATGTAAACAACTGCAGAGGTTAGCTTTAGCAACACCGTGCGGTTTGTTTACAATGACGTTCTTCCGGAAGCGTTGGTTAAGACTTCCGTGCCACGACTGTAACTATGGCGACCAAACTAAATGATAGTGGCGAACATGTGAATTACATCAAATACATGTAACTGTACAAATGAAAGACACATGCACGTACAATCAAGCGTTACGTGAAATGTCGGCGCATTTCAACTCTATAAATAAGAGACACCACTCGTAGCTGTTTTACGACGTGGGGCTTAAACTTTAAGTGATAGCTTTCTGCTGTAATAGATGGAAAAATCGCGACCTCGGCGGGTCTCTTTGCGTGCAAAATATAACAGGTTCAAAAGCTTCACTTGATCAGTTTCAAATCACTTAAATTGCGCTCGGGAGCTCAAACAAGCAAGCATGTAGCGTTTAGCAAAAGGGAGAATATAGCAGATTGAGTACAGTGGAACACGCACTATAACCAGTTTAGCTATAAATATAAAACAAGCAAGCGTATAGCGTTACTGTTTTACAAAGGGGAAAATAGCAGATTGAGTGCAGTGGAACACGCACTATAACCAGTTTAGCTATAAATATAAAACAAGCAAGCGTATAGCGTTACTGTTTTACAAAGGGAGAATATAGCAGATTGAGTACAGTGGAACACGCACTGACACTTTAGCTATAAATATATAGTTTTAGAAACAGATCGAGGAACACGCTCGATCTTGCCGTTCTGTGAGGAGAGTATTCGTCCTGCACAGACTATTTTATCTAAATGCAGTTTAATTTCAATTCAGCTCTCTGATACACAATAACGTTATTATAGCTATTTGAATGACGCTGGAACACGCAGACATCAGGATAGCTATAAACAAGGCATTCTAGAATTTAAGGAACACGCTTAATTCTTACCTTATAGTATGTGTGATACAGATCTGAAATTTACTGCAGACTGGAGTTTAGAGACAAGACAGCAGACTGGGGTTACAGCTCTCACTCATTCAGGCACTCGTTCAAACGGACCGCGCCGTGCGCGCTGCATACGTCACACAAACACTGAGGGGTTTAATAATTTGTGTTGATAAAAAGAAAAATGACTTGATATGTGCTCCAAATTTAGATTAAACTGCCCGCATTCTCCACCATTACTGTAGGGAAAACACCCTAGGAAGTAAAATTAGCTCAAATGAAATATTTAGGGAATTATAAAGAGTTGTTTAGATTACAACCGAGCAACTGATTCGTCCAGCGTTCATTTGCTCGAGCCGTAATAAGCTCTTGTAACGGATATAAATATCCAACAATCGTGAAAACACTGATTAGAGCACGGTAACCTGATCACAGTTTAAGACATTAAATCATAAAGCACATAATACAAGACACTTTCCTTTTAAAATCTACAAGAGATTTTATTTATTCTAACACAAACTAATCTAACACAAAGGCACGCACATACACACACACACATTCATACGCGTTGCAGTAAGAAGGAAATGAGAGAGAAAGAGTTTTGAAAGAGAGAGAGAGAGAGAGAGAGAGTGATCTGATTAACCGAATTCTTATCAATGCATTTCAAGGACCAGAACGAACCATGAATCATTCATTTATGCACCAGTTCAGTTTTGGTCTGGAGGTACTTGCTTGCGTTGACTTAAAGGTGAATTTCCCTCGTCGTGCAGAGAGGGGTTTCCCAAGTCGATGATTGGTCCAGATCAGGTCCGTGTGGAACAATGAAGGAAGTCTCTTTGTCGCTGGAGTTGAAGCGGCAAAAGTCGTTGGTTGAACTTTGCGGCGAAACGTAGGACACGAGACTTTCAGCGGTAAAGGAAAATTAAGTAAAGAAAAGAAAAGTGAGTGAAGGTTGGATGGCTTGAATGGGCGGCTGGTCTGTTCTTCTTGTTACTCCATTGTTCTTGGTACTCTGGTCATGGTTTCTCTTACCAGAACTAACCAACTCCAGTTCGTTTACTAACCAACTTCTCTCCCCTCACTATCTTGCAATATGATCATTTAACTTAGTTGTTTGTCACACCTCTGAGGAGTCTTGGCCAATCAGACATTGTCCTGCTTCAAGAGGGCCTTCCTCTGCCCCCAATAAAACATAAGTGTCACATCCCGGTCTGTCTCTGCTTTAGCAGATTGCCATTTTAACATAATTGCTATTAAATGGAATACAATACATTTTAAACAGATTTCATTCAAGTCAGAATATAGGAAAGGGGAAAAGAATCAAATTAAGTCCAAATAAGGCATACTTTCAGTCATTCAGTCAAGAGTTAACACATTTACATGAATTGTGAGTGTTTCTAAAGCCTAACTGTTTACAGGCAGTACTTGTGGACACATAATGCAAAATGTATGTAGTTAAAAGATGTTTGATAAGTCCGTTAAAATTGTTGGAACAATTTTGAAGCAGATTTATTTGTTAAACAGTCTCTTTGGCTCTCCTGTGAAGTAAGGAAACAAAAGGGTCTGGATTGTCTCTCTGTCTTCTTGGGTGACCCTTTGGTATGTCGCTTCTGCTATCAGGAAGCATGTGTCGTAAAAGTAATCAGCCTGGCTTTATCTGCAGACGGTTCGGAGCCGGAACCTCAATTCTGAATTAGAATTATGTTTTGAAAGAATCATCTAAATGATTAATTTGTCTGGTTCGTCCACAGTTCTTACAAATAATAATCCTTACATTTATATAGCGCTTTTCTGGGCACTCAAAGCGCTTTACATATTGAAGGGGGAATCTCCTCAACCACCACCAATGTGCAGCATCCACCTGGATGATGCGACGGCAGCCATATTGCGCCAGTACGCCCACCACACACCAGCTTATTGGTAGAGAGGAGACAGAGTGAGGAAGCCAATCAAAGTGTTCGACATGCATGCGGCATCATGCGTTGGATTATGTAAGTATTGTATACTGTTATATTATATTTGATTCTGAATGAATTTGAGGCTGTGCTCCGTGGCTAACGGCTAATGCTACACTGTTGGAGAGATTTATAAAGAATGAAGTTGTGTTTATGCATTATACAGACTGCAAGTGTTTAAAAATGGAAAATAACGACGGCTCTTGTCTCCGTGAATACAGTAAGAAACAATGGTAACTTTAACCACATTTAACAGTACATTAGCAACATGCTAACGAAACATTTAGAAAGACAGTTTACAAATATCACTAAAAATATCATGATATCATGAATCATGTCAGTTATTATTGCTCCATCTGCCATTTTTCGCTATTGTTCTTGCTTGCTTACCTAGTCTGTTGATTCAGCTGTGCACAGATCCAGACGTTAATACTGGCTGCCCTTGTCTAATGCCTTTCATAATGTTGGGATCATGGGCTGGCATATGCAAATATTGGGGGCGTACATATTAATGATCCCGACTGTTATGTAACAGTCGGTGCTATGTTGAGATTCGCCTGTTCTTCGGAGGTCTTTGAAACAAATGAGATTTATATAAGAAGGAGGAAACAATGGAGTTTGAGACTCACTGTATGTCATTTCCATGTACTGAACTCTTGTTATTTAACCATGCCAAGATAAATTCAATTTTTCATTCGAGGGCACCTTTAAACAGCGATGCCATAGAAATATATAGGGCTATCGCAAAAAACGGAAGTTCAAAGACAATATTCTAAAGATGGCGTCGCGCTTGTTTCTCTGGTAAATAAGGTCTATTGGCTAATCAAATTCTGAAATTCCTTCTCACTTGACTTCTGTATTGGACACAACCCATTTTAGTTTTAGTCTTTTCAGCCTGTTTAGTCTTTGAACATTTATAAAAGGTTTTAAACATTGTCTTAAAATAAACCATCAGAGATGTTTAGCCTGCTTACGATTGCATTTGAGTTGACATTACGGCTTTGGCTTTCCTGCACTACCCAGCATGATGTTCTCTCTCCACATTCTGTTTAAAGGTCAAAGATTATCACCTCGTTCAAAGACCATTCGAACATTCATCTTTTGATGAAACGTCCCCGTGTTTAGAGCGTTCCCGGTGACTTGTGTCCCCTCCTGCTAGTGCCGTGCTTTGTTTAGCCGAAGATGCTGGCACTCGGCCTGTCCCTCCCTACCTGCAGCATCAAGCAGGCTGCATTAGGGGGCTGAGGCCATGCCAAAACACAATTTGGACTGTCTCCAGCACTTCATTGGAAAGTAATGGTTTTCACTGAACTGAGTTATGACCAGCTGTTTGCAGACAGTCTGTGACATACTGATAGACCAGAACACCGTATGTTGCTTTCCAAATCAAATGATACAAGGAGTGTGACAGAGTGGTGAAACATCTGTCATTAGCAATTTTCAGCACGCTCCACTAATTCTGGACAAAATATGGGTAATGAAGTTACCGCAGGAAACTTCAAATACTGTCAGCGCAACAAGGGTGTAAGAAACTGGTGCTCATGAAGGCTTATAATCTAATTCATTTGTTGTAAGACATACAGACGGAGAGATAATTGTTTTTGATCATCATATTTTAAAATGCAAATCTCAAATGTTCTTCTTTAATCAAAGAACAAAATCAAGGACGGGCGGGAGATTTTTTTCTTGTACTGAGACACCCTCCCTTGTAGTTCCTTCCATCAGTGGGGGCATCTGAGCGAGGGCCACAAAGGTTTAACGCGTCTGAGCGTCATTGCTCACTCGACCTAGAAGCATGAATCCAGTCTAGCTTGTTCTCTGTGATCTACAGAAAAGGCGTCCTGCTGTTACAGAGAACCAAATTTGAAGCGTTTTATCTTGCCAGCTGCAAGACCGCCATATTGCTATTTCGCATTTGCCTCTATACAGTAATTCTCTCAATACTGACTCTGATTTCATTAGCTTGTTTTAGTAATGGTTAATAGAATACGATCTGTGGATTGTCTTGGATAGTTCCTAAAGTTTAATATTTTAATATATTTTAAAACGTAGTTTATTCCTGTGATGGCAAAGCTGAATTTTCAGCATCATTACTCCAGTCTTCAGAGTCACATGATCCTTCAGAAATTATTCGAATATGCTTTGCTGCTCAAGAAACATTTCTGCTTAAAGGGTTAGTTCACCCAAAAATGAAATTTCTGTCATTAATTACACACCCTCATGTTGCGCAAAACCTGTAAGATCTTTGTTCATCTTTTGAACACAAATTAAGATATTTTTGATGAAATGCATGAGCTATCTGGCCTCTGATAGACTGCAACACAATTACTACTCTCAAGGCCCAGAAAGGTAGTAAAGACATTGTTAAAATAGTCCATGTGACTACATTAGTCAACCTTAATGTTATGAAGCGACGGGAATACCTTTTGTGCGGAACAAAAATACAATTTTTTCAGCAATTTCTTCTTTTCCATGTCAGTCTCCTATGCAGTTGACGTAGAAAACACAGTGCAGCACTTCCATGTCTACTTCCTTACGCTCGCTCAGTATTGGCCGATTTAAGGAGCTGGCCAATAATTAATTAATTAATGTAATTATACAGTTTTATTAATAAGTAATTAATGACACAATTTTAAAGGGTTAGTTCACCCAACAATGAAAATTCTGTCATTTATTACTTACTCTCACGCAATCGTTCCACACCCGTAAGACCTTCGTTAATCTTCGGAACACAAATTAAGATATTTTTGTTGAAATCCGATGGCTCCGTGAGGCCTTCATAGGAAGCAATGACATTTCCTTTCTCAAGATCCATAAAGGTACTAAAAACATATTTAAATCGGTTCATGTGAGTACAGTGGTTCAATATTAATATTATAAAGCGACAAGAATATTTTTGGTGCGCCAAAAAGGACTTTAGTGATGGCCGATTTCAAAACAATGCTTCAGGAAGATTCGGAGCATAAAATGAATCAGTGTATCGAATCATGATTCGGATCGCGTGTCAAACTGCCGGCTGAAATCGCATGACTTCGGCGCTCCGAACAGCAGATTCAATACACTGATTCATTTGTGCTCCAAATATTCCTGAAGCAGTGTTTTGAAATCGGCCATCACTATACAAGTCGTTATTTTGTTTTGTTTTTGGCGCTCCAAAAATATTCTCGTCGCTTTATAATATTAATATTGAACCACTGTACTCACATGAACTGATTTAAATATGTTTTTAGTACCTTTATGGATCTTGAGAGAGGAAGTGTCATTGCTACCTATGGAGGCCTCACGGAGCCATCGGATTTCAACTAAAATATCTTAATTTGTGTTTTACGGGTGTGGAACGGCATGAGGGTGAGTAACAAATGACAGAATTTTCATTTTTGGGTGAACTAACCCTTTAATTTTTGGGTGAATTAAACTTTTAATATTTTTGTGGAAATAGTGATAAATTTTTTTCAGGATTATTTGAAGAATAGAAAGCTAAAAAAAAAAAAAGCATTTATTAACAGCATTATTATTTATCCTTTGTAACATTATAAATTACTTTACTGTCACTTTTGTCCAATTTAATGCAACCTTGTTAAATAAAAGTATTCATTTCTTAAAAAAAAAAAAAAAATTACTGACCCCAAACTTTTGAACAGTAGCATATCATCTATTTCAGATGCAGCCTAATTTAAATATTATAGAAAATTATTGTTGGTGGCTTTGTATGTCAGTCAGATGGCTTCTTCCTGTAAGTGGGCGGTTCTTGGCAGGCATAAGCTGTAAAGTGGAGCATCCTTTATACCAGTAGTCAGAAGTCTGGCTTTGTGAGGCAAGCAGTAATGCAGCTCAATAGTCTTTCTATGACATGACATGATCCATTATTACTCAGGATGATGAGTGATATCTAACTATAAAACCACCTTTTCTATTTTAGCCTTAACAGCACTTATATATCAACCTGAAAGACACCATATATATATATATATATATATATATATATATATATATATATATATATATATATATATATATATATATATATATATATATATATATATATATATAGTACCAGTCAAAAGTTTGGAAACATTAAGTTTTTTTTTAAAGTTTTTGAAAGTAGTCTCTTAATCTCATTTATTTGATCAAAATATTACTACTATTACATTAACTATGGTAATATATTTTAAAATGTCATTTATTCCTATAATGGCAAAGCTGTATTTTCAGCAGCCATTACTTCAGTCTTTAGTGTTGACCGGTGTATATATATATATATATATATATATATATATATATAGCCTAGGATAGGATAGGATAGGATTGAATAAAACACTTGCAATGTTCTTGCAACGAGTACAGCTTCAAGGATTTGTCTTTCCAAATCATTGTCAGAGTAAGACATGTTGAAGCAGGGTGGGCGTAATGAAGCGCTCCAGAGATCACTGCACAAACAAGGGGCCTGTTTTGGCAAAGCTTGGCAGCAGAAGGGCTATAAAATGATATGTGTTAATTTTGTGTTAATTATTATGGGTGCCACATGTTAAGCAGAATGTTCTACCATTGCAGAAGTTAGAAAAATCCACACGGATAATTGTAGCTGAGTGAATGTGGAAGGGAACAGTTGGACTCTGTGATTATAAAGCTGTACTGCTGGAGTCCTGCCCCAGATCTGATGCCCTATTTTACCTTTTGTAATGATGCATCTCATGTGACACGTGGGGTGAATTACTGGCAGGACTGAACTGACGATAATCACCCGCAATTCTCCAGGGAGGGGGCGGCTCCTCCTGGGAAGAACAGAACTCATTAATATGCAGTGTCCCACAATTCTTATTTTTTTCCTACTGTCAATTGTTTAAAGCAGAGCAGGGTAAAAATCTTCATTTAGGCAAACATATCAACAAAAGATTTCTACTAATTCAATTATATTAAATCAAATCATCCAAACAGTCAAAAAGACTTGGAGCTGGGATGTAGCGGAATGCTATAAATATATAAATATAGTATATTTTTTATATATTATAACTTACAGTATTTACTATATTATTTGAATGATTTCAAGCACCGAATTCTCTGTCTGCCATATTGGATGTGGTGTTTGTATTAAACTGTCAGTTGTTTTAAAGCAATGCAGAGGAAATGTTTTCATTTTTCAACATTAACAAATGATTTCAACTATTGAATGAACTATATAGGTTTGTCTCAGACAGAACAACTGAATTTGTATGCTCACTGGCTTGGCTAACAAGTTGTTGAACATAGAACAAATGAGCAATGAACAAACACATTTTACTTGGTTTGCATTTCAGTGCAATATTTTCCACTTGATTTCCCCAGATTCAAAGATCCATGAATGTTACTGGTACATTACACTACCTTCTTCATAAACCGAAGCTGAAGGCATTCAATGTTCCTCCCTTTCTCCGCTGGGTTTCGGGTGCCCCCTCAAGCATGCTGTCATTGATAACTGCTACAAGCTCGGCAGAGCTTGGCTGGGTTGCTCTTGGCAGAGCTGTGCTTTTTGCTTAGAAATATCACACTCCATCATGTTGCATGAAAAGCTTTGTTTTTCTCCCGGTGACCTTCTCCCACTCCTCTGCCTCCTCCGTCCATCTGTCCATTTGTCCATAATGCCGAGCTGACAGAGGATGGACAGTTTCTGTCCCTCAGAAACAAGAAGTTCCTGTGCTGCAGCATGTGCGGAGGCTAATTCAGTTAGTTCAGTTGGTCTGATTCGGTGTTGATGTCACTTTAAGAGGTGCTGCCTTGAACAGCAGTTATTAGTCATGATTCATGCATTGTTTCACATTAATACCATCCAAAACATTTAAAAGAGCCACAAAGAGTTGGAGCCATAACCTAGCGGTTAGCCTGCTTTTGCAATGCAGGTTTAAAATTCACTGCAACCATTCTAGAATTTTTAATTGAAATGCAGCAATTTTCTGTCTCACTGTAATGTCTACATCAGGGTGTCCCAAATGGGGGGTTTGTGAATCCCTGGGGACTTGTGAGGGAAGTGCAGGGGGTTTGCAAGTAGATGAAAAGCTAAAAATTAATTAAATTGAATGTAAAATTAAAAATATATATATTTAATTTATAATAATATAATTTATAAATATTCTTTTACATATATATATCTCTAGATGGCACAGACTAATACGTCCTTTAACTCAACCTGCTCGTAAACACATCATTATCTATAGGGCACAGCTGATTGGTTCCTGCTGTATCAGTAGTCAATGAGCTTGCGTGCTCAACCTTCAAAATACTTTGGTAGAATTGTCTTAGCAGAATCCGTCCACCTTCCCCAGCTCCACCTGTATAGATCTGCTACAGGTAATTCATGTACGCTCTATTGTACAGCAGAAGCATGTCTTACTTGCTCACAGCAGCATGTTGTGTACAGTACAGTCCAAAACTTTGGAACCACTAAGATTTTTAATGTTTTTAAAAGAAGTTTCGTCTGCTCACCAAGGCTACATTTATTTAATTAAAAATACAGTAAAAAACAGTAATATTGTGAAATATTATTACAATTTAAAATAACTGTTTTCTATTTGAATATATTTCACAAAGTAATTTATTCCTGTGATGCAAAGCTGAATTTTCAGCATCATTACTCCAGTCTTCAGTGTCACATGATCCTTCAGAAATCATTCTAATATGCTGATCTGCTGCTCAAGAAACATTTCATGTGTACAATTGTACAAAATATTTGTGTACAATATTTTTTTTCAGGATTATTTGATGAAAAGAAAGTTCAAAAGAACAGTGTTTATCTGAAATCTAATCTTTTGTAACATTATAAATGTCTTTACTGCCACTGCCACTTGATTTAATGCATCCTTGCTGAATAAAAGTATTCATTTCTTTTTTTTCATTTCAAAAAATAAAAATAAAAATTCTTACTGACCCCAAACTTTTGAACGGTAGTGTATAATGCTACAGAAGCTTTGTATTTCAGATAAATGCTGTTCTTTTGAACTTTCTATTCATCAAGGAATCCTGAAAAAAAAAGTACACAACTGTTTTCAACATTGAAAATAATCATAAAAGTTTATTGAGCAGCAAATCAGTATATTAGAATGATTTCTGAAGGATCATGTGACACTGAAGACTGGAGTAACGATGCTGAAAATTCAGCTTTGCATCACAGGAATAAATTACTTTGTCAAATATATTTAAATAGTACACAGTTATTTTAAATTGTAATAATATTTCACAATATTACTGTTTTTTACTGTATTTTTAATTAAATAAATGTAGCCTTGGTGAGCAGACGAAACTTCTTTTAAAAACATTAAAAATCTTAGTGGTTCCAAACTTTTGGACTGTACTGTATGTATTGGCAGTCTTGTACTTGCTCTGCAGCAGCAGTAGCAGCGTAGCAGATCTATTCCGCCAAGACCAAACACATCAACATCGTCATACCCATGACCATACCAAACACTCTGAGAGTTGTCATGACAGAAATGATAGTTTTTCTTAAATAAAATTAATCTTATTTCAAGAAATGTGCATGCTTTTTTGCTTCTCAAGTGAATTGTTTTTGCTTTCAGAAGTTACACTCTTCACCATTAACATATTTTAGTATATGCAACAGCATCTCAATTAAAGAAGCCACTTGCATTTTTTTGTAATTTGGTGCCCTGTATTTCTTAAGGATGATCTGTGATAAGAGATAGCACCGGACCACGGCGTAGCAGGTCATGAAGCTTCAGGAATGCCTCCCTAAGCCAAGGACATCTGAGAGCAGTGATGTGACATGCAGACATTTCTGTCAAAATGGTGAATCCCTCCCTGCTGAAATCTACTGACATTGATTTGTAAGCATAATGGCTGATTATAGGATGGGTGACAGATAAATTTTATCAAAATTAAGGCACAATTAAACATTTCATCTTCCTAATTACTGGCTGTAGATTTGGCCTGATGACCATGTGCTGTAGGAAATCAGCAACCATCACATATTTTAATGGGACACAGCTGTCCTGCGGCCTAGTAATATCTGCACACAGCCCCGGAAATGTAATTTATGAGGGGGAAAAAAAGAATATTGACAGTGGATTGAGTTTTAGGATAGATTTAGAATTGATATATTTTGGATTTATTGTTGTATGCACTTTATGAATGTGGCTGTTTTTAAGGAGTATTAAAGGAATACTCTTTTTTTTTTTTATTTACCCTTAAATGAATAATATTTTAAGAAAACTATACATGATTTAAAATCATGTATACTTGCATGAGATGAACTTCAGTCAAATAAAATCTTTTTTATTCTACATGGGTTTCTACAGGTTGCCACATGGGGGTCACCATAATGAAATCACATGACCATGACCATCGTATTACTATTTATTTTATCTCTATTATTTTATCTCTTTTTACTTATATAACAAATTATATATATATATATATATATATATATATATATATATATATATATATATATATATATATATATATATATATATATATTATATATATATATAATAGTTCATTTATATTAAACAAATTATTGCTTTTGCTTTTGCTTCACCCACACGTTTTTTTTCAGTAAGTCTACAGCGCCATATAACAACTGCATTGAAAACAACAAGAAATATTTTAATTTCAAACCTCAATTTTTGCTGTATTTCAATAAAATGATTAGTTCAGTAGGCAATAAAATAATTAAGGCCAATGCAAAGAAACACAGATTGTTTGGTGGCTTGTAATCATATTTGGAAAATCAAAATCTCTGCCCTGCACATTCCACAGGCTTCCTAAAGCAGACAAAGAAGAGATTCTCGTCCACTGAACGCCTGAATTTCACAGGCTTGGAAAGGCTTGTGGGGTTCACACTGAAGTAATCAGCCTTTCTGCTCTGTCTGTGCCAAGGAATTAGCCTGGGAAATTCACCAAAATGTGGGAACAGCTTGGGAACAGATTGATGCAGAGGGGTGAGAGAGACAAGAGAGGCTTAGACTGTATGTGTGCACCATGAGCCCATTCCAGAGCAAATATATGGAAAAGCTTCTCCTAAGTAACTCAGCTCCTCTGAGCAAGACTGTCATGCTCTCTGGTGTGAAGGGTCTTGAGTGGTTGTGCCGACTGGCCTGCTCCGATTACTAGAAGGTTTGCTCATGCATCAAATCTTAACTTATCTTTTTAAAGTGGATTTTTAGATTCACTGAAAAAAAAAAGAGTTTTGCTTGCCTGCATGGCAAAGGTTGCCTCAACAATGTAAGGATGTTGTGGGTTGTTGCCGGAATGTTCCTCTGCTGTTGCTAGGGTGTTGCTAGGGTCTAGTCCAAAAGATTCCAAACTAAGCTCTCTGGTTGCTATATGTGGTTAGAATCCCTATGTAAGTCTATTTTAAAATTCAATGGGCTGAGACAATGGGGCTGAAATCGATGCATCGCAAATCGAGAAATGATTCTGGATGTATCGCGATTATCTCTCGAATCGATTCTGAGCTTAGTTTTCAACAGTAGATGGCACCGTGTGCTTTAGAAACAGACATACTCTGCTTCCTTGCTGTTCCTTAAACACGCCATTTGAACCTTCTAAAATAATCATTCATAGTTCAAGTTCGAAAAGGTTGAATCGAACTACAAAGCAGTGGGCTATTTACATTAATCCCGCATCCTAAAAGCATTCTGAGGTGCAAATACATTCTCAGACAATTGGTTTGAGTAGGACAAACTTAAATTGAACAAATTAGTTCAGTTAAATGAACTTTTATGAGTATTTAGAACTTTCTTTTTCTTTTGAGTTCACAGAACTGACATATTTCAAGTAAACGGAACTGTGTCATTGTTTTATGAACTCATTTCTTTTAATTTAGACAAACTGAAGTTTAACTGAAACTGGGCTGGATTTCTATTTCCCAGCATGCTTTGCCCATGACACTCGAAAGGGAGAGTAAATGGTAATATTTACAGTGTTTTATGATGTTCTTTAGTGTTAAGAGAGATTTAGTAGTGATTAATGTTTTGCTGTGCTAATTTAGAAGAGTTTCTGTTAATGTGGGTTTTTAGAGAGTTACCATCATGGTGACAAGCGGTGCATGCGACTTGGTTTGAGAGCAGGTAAATTACATGTTTTAAGTGCTGTACTCATTCAGTAAGTGTTATACCATGCTGTTGTTAACATGTTAGCAAATTAACACATTGGCATTTTTTAAATTTTCTTAGAGTGTACGGTGAAGTAAATAACTCATTTAATTTGCAAGAACTCAAAATAAAAAAGTTAATTAACTAAATATTTTGTTAATTGCTATTAAAATGTATGAGTTAGCTAACTCAGTACTTCAAGTTAAGAGCAATTAACATGCATGAGTACTAAAAACTCAAAACTTGGTAGTTCTGCTTACTTAAAAGCGGGAACATCATAACTCAAATTTTATGTAACTGATTACCTCAAATTTTTTGAGTTTATCCAACTTATTTGGGTTTACAGTGCAATTGCTACTCAAAACTCACCCAATCGTGTTTTAGGGGGTCCCCACGGTAAAAATTGCATTTTGTGGGGTAAAATTTGCATTTTATGCAGGGTTGCCCTGGTAAAATTTGCATTCTAGGGCCTAAATATCATGTTATTTGGGGTCGCTTCAACCTGCGGACATGAAAAACAACCAGTGGCAACAGTTTAAAAGCAGCCCGATTCCGTGGGAAAACCGTGGCAACACTGGACTTCTTCGTTAGCATTTGAGCATGCAGTTAAAAAATAGCCTAGCACTATCTGCTTATAAAAACTAAGCTCAGAATCGATTTGCAAATTGCGATGCATTGATATATTGTACCTAAAAACTAATATCACAGCTCTTCTAACAATCCAATTTGAGGTATCATTCATGTCCATAGCACATCAAAATGGATAAATTATGCACAAGTAAATCCAATTCTTATTTTATTTATTAATCCAGTATTTTTAAATAGCACAAGCATATGTGCTATCCACTGCAAAAGCTATGACATGCAAATTGGCTTTTACTATAAACTTAGGCTATTTTAATCACATGTAAATGGCACATGCTTTTAGTGTTTAGTACTATTTTAGTATTTATTCCATTTTTATTTTCAAACATTCATTGGCTATTAAAAACCTACTCTGAATCTACTTGTGCCAAAAGATTTGTGAGCAGTCTCAGCCACCAGAAGTTAATTTCGTTGCTGTTTTCTGGGTGACATCCTCAGTCTGGTATGGTTCTGTTGCTGCAATGTGCTCATGGCAGTTTCCATGGCCACCCACAGATCTGAACTTGGTCCCAGTTCAGGTAAACATGGTACCCTAAAGGGGCAGTTGACCCTCTTTTTGGGGTGGTTATTTTTGGGTCATACACATTTCACATGTTTTGTGTTATGCCTTCATGAACGTTCTAAATAGTGAAATAAAAAAAATGCAAAAAGGTTTCTGTAAGGCTGTGATGTGTACAACAAAAATGCAAAGTTCATTGTAAAATATAATAATTTAAATATAATACTTTAAGAAAATGCATTGATATATTAACGTAAATATTAAAACATTTAAATATTTTATATAAAAACCCATTCATAGTGAATCTGAAATTTAGTTCAACATGAGTGTAAATTGTATAATAGTGAATGATGCTGTCCAGCTATGGTGAGACTTTGTTTTAGGGGCATGGATGAGCATAAGAAGATAAAATGGCTTTTTTTTGTGTGCACATTTGTGACCACAGGCTCGTGTCACTGTGAGCACTGTGCTGTAGCCTGACAAGGGCTCTCATGCTCACAGATAGCCGGCTGTTGTCCTAAACAATGCAACATATTGCCACATTGCCCTGGGACAGGGAATCAGGAACAGCAAAGAACAATGACATGCACAAGGTCTCCACACTGTTAATTCCCTCTGAGCTGGGCCAAACAGGACTTTACTTGAAAATGAAATCAACCAATTAAAGTAACTTAGGTTTATGAGGTTGTCAAGATGCCTCTCTGTTTGCTGTCAAAACAGATTTTCAGTTGCAGTTGGCACTTTCCACGAAAAGGTTACAAGTGTAAATACTTGGTTAAAAGTATAAACTTGGTTTTACTTGGTTAAAAGTATAAATCAGATGTTATTGTTGTTAGAACTATTAGATATTTTATAAACTCCTGGTTTCACAGACAAGGCTTAAGCCCCAGACTAACATGCATGTTTGAACTGTTTTAACTGAAATCTACTTGGACTGACATATCTTAATACTATATGTCATTGCCATTGTTTTGTCTCAAGATGCACACCAGGTATGTTTGTAAAAGCTACTTAATTGCCTTAATTGAACTAAGGCCAAATCCTGGCTTAATCTAAACCCTGTCTGTGAAACCAGACCCTAAAATATTACCTAACATAAAATGAACCTAAGTAACCTAGCTTTCAACTACTCAGATTCTCCAGTTGTGATTTTGGCCTGTCATTTTATTTTATTTTATTTTATTTTTTATTTTTACTTATTTAATTTTAAATTTTATTACATTTTTAATTTTATTTTTAATTTAATATATTTTTTTAATTTTATTTTTTTAAATTAATTTTATTTTTAATTTCATTTAATTTTATCTTTAATTTAATTTTTAATAAAATGTTATTTATGTTTATTTGATGTTTATTGAAAGAAAAATTAAAACATTGCACAGTCCCATTTTTTACCCTATTTGTGAGAAGTTCCAATGCTTGTGTGGTAAAGAGGTGTTTCTCACATTTTGCATATGGTCTGCCTGCATAAATAATATTATATGTGAAATTTTTGACACTTTAAGTTGATATTTGCTGACCGGTTTCTTCTCATTCTGATCTTCTCTTAAGACTCAAGAACTCTCACAAAGTCTTTGTAATGTGACATGACATTGGCAAGCTAGATGTGTGTGTACTGTTCGTCTCTGAGAATTGGAATGCTCAGTGTGAAATTGTCTAATTTGCTTCACTGGATGGTATTGCAAATGAACTGGGTTCTAAGCAAGCATGAAAAATATGCATTGATGGTACACATGTCTTATTTTCTTTCTGCACATTGTCCTTTACCCTTCTGGTCATCTTCTACATATGTCTGGGCTTGGAACACATACTGCCTGCCATAATTTCATACCAGGCTGAGTCTGTTTTGAATGTGCAGAATGCGGTGCTTTTATGCCCAATGACTTTTACTAAAAGGCAGACATTAAACCATCTGTGCGAGAGAAACATTTTGTTAGAATTAGATTTTAACCCCATTTTTGGTGAGAAAAAATATTTATTTATTTATTTATTTATTTTTCATGCAAAATATCAGTATTTTATATTCAAGCAGAGAATGTTGTGAGATTTCCCCTTGTAATATCCACAACAGAATTATTCCCTCTTTAATACGGTCATGATGTTTTGTGATTTTATTTGTGATAATTAAACTACGCCATATTAGATATATTAACAGGTAGAGAATTCACGGTTACGTTCATGTGACGTTTCTGTGCTGCGTGGTCACAAAAGCCTACTGTTTGCACGCGTTTTTAAGCATTGTGGTTTAAAAGTGATTTCAAACCATTTAAAAGTGATTTCAAACCATTTAAAAGTGATTTCAAACCACTGAAACGCAATAAGCAACGTAAGACAACTCATTTCGCTATATGCGCTCACTGTCTGAGAGATGTGCACACATGAAGCCGCTGCTCATAAAGCGTGTGAGTACTGAGCTGAGTTCTTTTTGACGCCTAATTGGGCTTCAACGGTTATATACACATACTTTTGTGTCAAAATGCCTGTCTTTGCAAGAATCCTCATAAACACAGTCATTTAGTAAACGTATACAGTTGAGAAAGAAAACGCACGTGTAACAGGATCCGTGCATTCGCTCTTAAAGTGACAGCAGCCTAATAAACCTGCTTTCATCTGCGTCATTAATGTCAATCAAACAACAGAAAAGAAAATCTCTCAATGCTCTTTACTGAATCACTTTTGTCTCACTTTAATAAGAATACAATTTTTCATTTTGTAGTTTGGTGTCTTATTTTATCACTGACTGTTTACTTGTCTTTAGCAAGCTTGAGTTTTTTTTTGTGATATTGAAATTGGTGACATGAATTATGAAATTTCAATGGTATCACAGATGTTCATTATATAAAGACCTTATTTAAAGCAAAAATAAGTACATCGTGAAATAAAATTACTCATATCGTGATATAGGATTTATAGGATATAGGTAATTTCGTCCAGCCCTATTAGACAGTACAAAACATTAATTCCCATAATATCCAACCGGCTTGTTATGCCAACTTTCGATGTCACAGTTTCCATGGCAACTGATATCAACACGGATCCTCAGGATTTTGCAAAGCCTTCAACGACTCTCATTATTTCCAGACGAAAACAAAGCTTGCAAACTCGCGTTCCCGTGTTTACCTTCATATTAAACGGCGTGAGCGCATTGTTGTTTGTTTTTTATTAGCATCGCACGCAGGACGCTGACAGCTGAAGAAGACTGTATTTGGGGAGGAACAGCATGGCTGCAGAGAGGAGTGGGGATCCTGAGGGAGGCCTAATGGTTCCACTCCTTCCTGCACAGAGATAAAGACTCATAATAACCGTGTATACCCACCATCTGGCTCTGTGCATGTGGTCCTTATGGAAGAGAAAGCAGTGCAATCTGTAAACGATCAGGAGCCATAGCACTCCCCCCAGAGAGACCGCCATGCAATCAAGGTGACAGATGGCATAGCTACTGCTGTGGCCGCATGGAGGAGATCAAAATCACCTTCAATAAACTCTGACTAGAATGGGCACGGGCCTCTCCAAAAGTCAGTTTGTCAGTCAAACTGTGGCAGCTTGCTGCATCGGGGGTGAGATGCACTGACCGCCGCCCCTGTTTTCCATATTTTCCGTCTGACTGGTTTTGAACTGTGATCTTTCTCTAGCTGTCCTCACTGCTCGTGGCGACGTGGGCGAGCCAGGGCCATTGTATTTTTTGGGGGGGAAATTAGGTACATGATGTCACAGATATGGGGCACGGGTGGCTGGTGGTGTATGGGTCACCTAATAAAATTTTAGTTGGAATACTAGCCAACCCAGTGTAGGCTACTTACTATTTTCAGGTGTATGATACATTGTCACATGAATTCTATTCGTTGCATGTCTAGTTCACAATAAAAAAAAAAAAAAATATATATATATATATAGATATATATATATTTAAAATTATTTAGCTTTTTTAAATTCAATTTTGTGTATGATATAAAATAAAATATTTTGATATAATATAAAATATTATTGTGTATTATTAATTTAATATTATTAAAACACATACATGTGTGTTTGTATATATTTGGATTCTATATATTTATTAACTGTTAATAATATAAAACTAATATAATATATTATTATAAATATATTATTTTTTAAATTTTAAATATAATTATTATTTAAAAATATTTAAAAAATGTATTCTTCTAAAAATATATACAAAATAAATGATACTCTGATACGCAACCTGATTAAATAATTTTTAAAACAGGGAATATGGTAGGTATTACTTCAGGTTCATTTGTCGCATAGAAATGGAAGGACAAATTAAGTGCATTGCATTATAGGATACTGTGTGCAGTATGCTCTGTATATTGCAAATTTTTGGGATTATATATGACAGGTCATTCAGAACATTTGCATTCTATACAAAGTATACATATTATATACTGCAGAATTAATATTTCTATATTTTCTGTATTTCAATAATATGTGAATGCTAATGTAATATTCTGAACATATCCACATACAATGTCTTTACATTCAAGGTTTGCTCACATAAATGATCTGATTTTTGAAAATGTAGGGCAATAATCAACAGCTAATGTGTCTGATTTCATCGCTCAGCTTGGGAGACTGGTGAATATTTTTTGCTGCATGGTCTCTAGTCCTGCTTTGGCTCAGTGTCTCTTAGTGAGCGTGGTGAGCAAATTTGCGAGGGAGAATTATTTCACACGTCTTCTTCATCTAAGCCACAGCTCGTGTCAGTGATGTGAGAAAAACAGCCTGACTTTCCAAGCTCTTTTTTTTCTGCTCTACTGCAAAAAGTTCAAAATGGAAACACCATCTGTTAAATCCAGGCAAAAGCCAATCAAATTTTTTCCTGATTGGATATGTCACATCTGATCTTGAGGCCACAAGGTTTGATTGCAGCATTCACAAAATTTTTATATAAATTAATACAAAAGGAAATACATATTTTAACTGAACATAATGCACATAAATTAATAAATGTACAAATATACAGAAACCTAATAATATTTGGACACTTAAATCACGCTTAAAATATATGAATTTCATTACATTACAAAGAATAATATATTATCAATTTTAAAAATATGTTATTATAGTATATATTAATAATGTATTACTTGAATATTACTACAAATTAGTATATATATATATATATATTATATATATATATATATATATTATATATATATATATTATATATATATATATATATATGTGTGTGTGTGTGTGTGTTAATAATATAAAAGTAATATAAAATATTAATATTATATTAAGTTCAAACCCCATTTTTTATTTTATATATACAGTATATACGCACACACAAATTATATATATATAGTACAGTCCAAAAGTTTGGAACCACTAAGATTTTTTATGTTTTTAAAAGAAATTTCATCTGCTCACCTAGGCTACATTTATTTAATTAAAAATACAGTAAAAACCAGTAATATTGTGAAATATTATTACAATTTAAAATAACTGTGTACTATTTAAATATATTTGACAAAGTAATTTATTCCTGTGATGCAAAGCTGAATTTTCAGCATCGTTACTCCAGTCTTCAGTGTCACATGATCCTTCAGAAATCATTCTAATATGCTGATTTGCTGCTCAAGAAACATTTATGATTATTTTCAATGTTGAAAACAGTTGTGTACTTTTTTTTTTCAGGATTCCTTGATGAATAGAAAGTTCAAAAGAACAGCATTTATCTGAAATACAAAGCTTCTGTAGCATTATACACTACCGTTCAAAAGTTTGGGGTCAGTAAGAATTTTTATTTTTTTGAAAAGAAATTAAAGAAATGAATACTTTTATTCAGCAAGGATGCATTAAATCAACCCAAAGTGGCAGTAAAGACATTTATAATATTACAAAAGATTAGATTTCAGATAAACACTGTTCTTTTGAACTTTCTATTCATCAAATAATCCTGAAAAAAAATATTGTACACAAATATTTTGTACAATTGTACACATGAAATGTTTCTTGAGCAGCAGATCAGCATATTAGAATGATTTCTGAAGGATCATGTGACACTGAAGACTGGAGTAATGATGCTGAAAATTCAGCTTTGTCATCACAGGAATAAATTACTTTGTGAAATATATTCAAATAGAAAACAGTTATTTTAAATTGTAATAATATTTCACAATATTACTGTTTTAACTGTATTTTTAATTAAATAAATGTAGCCTTGGTGAGCAGATTAAGAAACATTAAAAATCTTAGTGGTTCCAAACTTTTGGACTGTACTGTATAAAATAAAACCCCCAATTATTTTATTAGCATATATAACCCCATTATATATATATATATATATATATATATATATATATATATATATATATAAAAAGCATAAAGCGTTCTGGCAGGTCACGTTAGTCAAGCTTACATCAGCTGCTAATTCACATTGACCTAGGAATACGACGCCTATCACTATCACCTCCTCCGTCCCCAGCTCCTCCTTCATCCAGTTAGGACTTGACCTGAAATTTCTTTTGATCAAACTCATTTCTTCAAATATGTTACATTAATTATTGTCATTAAGAAAATTAATGATATTGCAATATTTGGTTCTGTTCAGGGGGGTTATCGCTGCTCTCCCTGCACTTATCCATGCTAGGCTGCATGGGCAGGGAGTTTTTGCCCAGAACAGAACTATACCACCAATCCAAACTGTACTCTAACTGCCAGTCATCTTTGACAATAGTGATCCTGACAGAAATATATATACTCTGTATCATATATATGATACTCATATAAAACCAGTGTCCAAATACTTTTTGGGCAACTGAAGGTACAAACTCATCCATAAAATATTCAAATTTCATTTTTGATTTATATCTCTATCTATATCATAAAGTCTATACCCTCTTAACTCATATAAAGAGTTGGCCACTTATAAAAAGGTTCCTTTGTCCTTTCACCCTGCTTTCACTGAGTACTCACTTAGTTAATTGGTGCTCTTATTTGATTCATTGGAAAAATTCCATTGTACTCTCCACAGCACCTTGTTTTATGGAGGTGTTCCTCCACATTCTCAATCATCCACTTTTAAACATTTTTACAAATGTTAAATATGTGCACTTGAGTCAGTAATTAGATCAATTAAGTTAATTGAAACCTTAAGCTCCATTAAAATCAAGAGAGATTTTATGACTTTAATTTGCCACTCTAGCTTTGGCAAGATATTGTCTTGAGGACTTTTTTTTTTTTTTTTGCTGCATCAAAAGTCCCTTTCTCACCTCTCACGGTTCTGTTTCTGATTTTTAAAATATTTATCTGGCATGAGTGAATGAAAAGAGAGCTTGTTAAAGTTAACAAGTCTTTTCATGATAATCATTCTGAATGGTGACTGCAGAGGTCACCTGTTTGTTTTGGCTGTCAGGTTGCATTTCCACATCCTCTTATTCAACATGACACAGACAGCAGTGTGAGTGTAGACTGTGACATTTCGCTCCTTTCCTGTCAGCTGAGGGGAGGCCTGCGCTCGTTGCTAATTGTGTCTCTCTAAGTGGCAGCTAAAGCTCTGCGTGCCATTTTCAAAATGTGGAATGTGCTCATCGGACAATTAAATGCATCTTAATAATTCAGCTATAATACATTGAGGCTAGTTGTCACACTTTTTACCTTAGTGAATATTTTTCACGGTAGGTTTTATGTAAATTTTATATAAGCACATACATTTAATTCACCTTTTTCATTATTATTGACGCAAAAAAGGGGGTATAGGCATGTTGTCACACTATATAGGTAAGGTTCTCACAATGCCCACCTTTAAAAAGACTATTATAGCCTTTCTAGCTATGTTTAAATGAGTATGAAGCACAAAGGCAAACAGAAACTGTACACTCTAAAAAATGCTGGGCTAAAACAACCCAAGTTGGGTTGAAAATGGACAAACCCAGCAATTGGGTTGTTTTTCAGCGGTAGGGTTAAATGTTTGCCCAACCTGCTGGGTAGTTTTATTTAACATTATTTGATATTATTTAATATCATATGAACATTTATTAAATTGCTTATTAATACATTTATATTAATAAACTATTAAATTTATATTAATAAAATATTAAAGCTTATTAAGAAACATTCACCTTTTGTCTATATTGTTGTCTCTAATTGCATCTGGTTTTAAATTTCCCAACTATTTTGGGTTCATTTTAAGCTAGCCATATAGCAATTTTTAAACAATAGTTGGTTTAAATAAAACTACCCAGCAGGTTGGGCAAAGATTTAACCCAACCGCTGGGTTAAAACAACCCAATCGCTGGGTTTGTCCATTTTCAACCCAACTTGGGCTGTTTTTAACCCAGCATTTTTTTAGAGTGTAGTTTCTTAATTCATTCATATTCATATACCCTACAGTTCAGAAGTTTGGAGTCAGTACATTTTTATGCTCACCAACGCTGCATTTATTTGATCAAAAATACAATAAAAACAGTAATTTGTGAAATATTATTTCAATTTACATACAAGTTATTCCTGTGATGCAAAGCTGAATTTTCAGCATCATTGCTCTAGTCTTTAGTGTCACATGATCCTTCAGAAATCATTCTAATATGCTGATTTGGTGGTCAAGAAACATTTCTTATTATTATCAATGTAGTAATATCACATGATTAATCACAGCGTCCTGATATACTGCCATATCGCATATGCTGTATGGGAATAACACTGGCTGAGCTGTTCTCAGCGGATACACGAGTTCTGCACGGCCGCTGATTAAATATTAATCACATATTTCAAGTCTAAACAACTACATTCTCATCTAAAAAATTCTTAAAACTACAGTTTGTGGTACAACAAGTCACAAGTGTAGTATTTGTAAAAACACGGTGGATTTATTTTCCTTTTTTGAACCATGTTTGTTTGGGATTTCCGAAGACATGCTGAATGTCATACAGTATACCAGCGAAGGAAAGCAGCCATTAAGACGTATTACTGCGGTTATGATAATCACAGATCAGTGCCTCACAGATATACTTTTGAACAGTTACTAGACAACCAATATTGTCCTCCATTCCAGAATTATGCAAGATAGATATTAAAAGAGGAGGGGAAAAGCAGATGATCTTGACGTTAATGTTGGCTTTGGGGCTCAGTGACTGGGTTAAATCATCTTGATTCATAATTAATCTCAAACAGCCTATATTGCATTGTCAAATAAAGTGTTTAATTTGAGCTTGCCCTGATTGATGCTTGTATTTCACACTGATTGGAAAAAAGCATCATGTTTTTGCACCTTTCTTTCTTTCTTTCTTTCTTTCTTTCTTTCTTTCTTTCTTTCTTTCTTTCTTTCTTTCTTTCTTTCTTTCTTTCTTTCTTTCTTTCTTTCTTCATCGTTGTCGTCGTTGTCGTCCCTCAGATCGTCTGTCTGTCTGTCTGTCTGTCTATCTATCACCGTCCCTCAGACTGTACATGAGTGACAGGTGTCACCTCAGAGACTGTGACCTGTATGCGTGAGATGGAGCGTTTTGGTGGAACAGTGTGTGCAGAGGAGTTCTTCCACTCCGTTTTGCTTTGCTTCACCTGACAGCGCTGCCACGTATTGTCAGATGGCATCAACAGATGACTGACAAAAGAGCCTCTCCACTGTAGACAGATCTGCCACCGTCTGTGGAGGGGAGGGTAACATGGAGTCCGCTTGTTAGAGTTGTGCGCAATGCTCCCGTGTTCCACATTTGAGGAATATGTTAGCCAAATGGCACGTTTATGAGATGCTCTAAAATTACTTAATAACTAGATATTTTAAATGATCAAATTAATAGTTTTTGAAAAATAGTTTGTTTAAAAAAAAGTATATCTACTTGTGAATAAATTCACAATTTTACATTATAAACTG